>NC_036858.1:47637645-47640520 GCF_002910315.2 Salvelinus sp. IW2-2015
CACACACACACACACACACACACACACACACACACACACACACACACACACACACAAACAGTCAGTTTAGTCGTAGTACCTCTGAGTTATATCTGGGTGCTAGCAGGCAAGCTGTAGTAAGACACTAAAGACAGCTTCTCTGAGATGTTGTCTGCTTCACAAATGGCACAATATTTCCCTACCAAGTGCACTACTTTTGGCCAGAGCCAAATGGGAATATGGTGTCATTTGGGACACAGWGTGAACCCTCCATCTCTGAAGTCTCTTGATATGAATCAGGAGTCTGAACTGCAGTCAGAGAACCACTAACTGGTTATGCTCATTGTCTGTCTCTGCTGGAAATACACGCTCTGCCCAGACACTCTGCACCCTGATCTCTCTCTGTTTGTGTCTGTTTGTCTGTCTCTCCATCCTCCTTCTCGTTTCCTCACACTCTTCTCATTCTCTCCATTCCCCATTCCTCTCATTTCCATCTGTCCCTCACTCTATCCATCCCTGTTCCCCTTCTCTCTCTCTTTCCCCCCCATCCTACCTCTCTCCTCCCTCTTCCCTCTCTTCTCTCCATTCGCCTGGCCCTAAACCTCAGCCCCTGGGCCTCTCCTAGCTGCTCACTCAGATGGCTGTTACCATGACAACACCAGTCTTTCAGCGAGCGCCAGGGCAAAATAATGAAGACAATGTGTTTTCCATTTAGATGAGTTTTCTGGCGCGCCACGCCAGCCGTAGAGGGAGAGATACGGAGTGTCCATCTTGCCTCGGCGGCTTTCACTGCAGAGGAAATGTAATAAGGGACTCCATCCCTCCTCCTCTTTATCCCTCTCCTTCTCCCTTGCTCTCCCTCTCACACAATATCACACACACACCACACAGACATTACAGTCCTCTGTAAGCCAAATGGGTGGTTCCCTGAGCAGCACACTCATATATGGCTGTGGAACAGTTCGATTGGGAGTGGACGGCTGGGAGTCTGGTAGGTAACAGAGGCAGAGACAAGGAGGTAAGGGGACATTTGTAACACACTGTGACTGTGACTGTGACTGTGTGTGTGTGTGTGTGTGTGTGTGTGTGCTGCATCTGTGTGATGTGTGTGTGTGGTTAGATTGCGGATGTGGAAGCTGTATCTGGCAGGTAAATGCGCACGGCAGAGACATCCACCGGTTAACTCACCCTGTAACACAGAGGAAGCTGCAAACCCAAGCCTTCTGAGAAGGGCAAAAACCGAATAATATGTAAAATGCTATAATTACTGAGAGCCTCTCTTCCCAGTTTCATCTTACACGAGGGCACATCGGGACATTGCTGTATCGAACGATTGGTACCCTATGTACCTAAAATATGCTGGCGCTACTTTTCACCCAGGGCTCAGGGTCCAAAAGCATAAGTGCACTCAAAACTAGTATATTAGAATACGGTTCCATTTGGGACACAACCATGGGTTTATGGGATCATGTTGGCGTCCTATAGCAGCCCCTCTCTCTCTCTTCTCTCTCTCCTCACTCTCTACCTCTCTCTAGCATCTCTACCTCCCTCCCTTTACCAGAGACCACAGACGCGAAGTGTGTTTTGTGTGTGTGTATGTTTTAGACACTGCTGCTAGCACAACACTAACAACCTCGCTACACCAAGGGTCTAACTACCTCACCTGGAGATCGAGCAGGGATGGGTGCTTGTGATGGGGCAAAAGAGAGAAAAGAGAGGGAGAGTCAGTAGGAGCGAGAGAGGGAGCAAAGGACGAGGAGAGAGAGCAGGGAGGGAGGGGCAGGGAGGGGAGGGAGGGAGGAGGGGGGAGCAGAGGAGAGAGGGAAAGGGAGGGAGAGAGAGGTGGTATGCAGAGGGAATGTCAGATAGAGAGAGAGGGAAAAAAGGAGAGGGAGGATTGGAGGGAGGGGAGGGGGGAGCGGAGGGGAGAGGTGGTAATGCCGAGGGCAGGAGGTCAGAGAGGAGAGGGAAGCGAGGACAGGGAAGAAAACCTGTGCGTGTGCAAGGGACGAAGATGGGGACATAAGGAGAGGAGAAGGAGAGGAGGAGAGGAGAGAGGGAGCGACTTGGATGGAGTTTGGGTTGGAAAGCTGGCATTCCTTTCAGGAAGTGTTGTTCCTCACCGCTCTCCATAAACAGTGGAAAAGCGACCAGAAGAAAATGTCCCAGACTCACTATTTCCACTGTAAACACACACACACACACACACACACACACACACACACACACACACACACACACAACCCTCTCTCTCTTTCCTGTCCTCTCTCCTTCCTCTCCCTCCAGTCCTCTCCTCCCTGCACAGTCTCTCCCTCTCTCCCCAGCCCTGCATAAGCACAGAGTTCTGTCTCTAATTTAGCTTTTCCACCCAAAGCACTTTAAACTCATACGTGGATGGATTGTGTGTGTGAGAGAGAATATGTATGTGTCGGTTGGTTCTTCTATCCTTGTGGGGACCGAAAATCCCTAAAAGTCCCCACAAGGATAGTGAAACAAGGAACATTCTCCCTCAAGGGGACATTTCACACATCCCCATGAGGACAAAGGCTATTATAAGCTTAGAGGTTTAGCGTTATAGTTACAATTAGGGTTATAGTTACAATTAGGGTTATGAGTTAAGGGTTAAGGGTTAAGGGTTAAGGGTTAAGGGTTAAGGAGTTAGGAGTTAGGAGTTAGGAGTTAGGAGTTAGGAGTTAGGAGTTAGGAGTTAAGAGTTAAGAGTTAGGAGTTAGGAGTTAGGAGTTAGGAGTTAGGAGTTAAGGGTTAGGAGTTAAGAGTTAAGAGTTAAGAGTTAAGAGTTAGGAGTTAGGAGTTAGGAGTTAGGAGTTAGGAGTTAGGGTTAAGAGTTAGGGTTAAGAGTTAGGGTTAAGAGTTAGGGTTAGGAGTTAGGGTTAAG
>NC_036858.1:47643343-47686599 GCF_002910315.2 Salvelinus sp. IW2-2015
ATGTTGTTATATAGTCTAGTTCCATGTTGTATACTATAGTGCTAGCATGTGACATGTATGTTACTAGATCAACAGGTACTCGTATGCACGGATGATCAGTTATCAGACAGGGACACACAGGACCGGACAAGAAAACAGACAGGCGGACACACAGACAGACAGACAGACAGACAGAACAAACACAACACACGACACTCTTCAGACCACACCAACAGTGTTGCCAATCAGGCGTTGCGTTGAGAGAGAAGAAGCTTGTTTCCTTCTATGACAGCTGTTAACATCAAATGTAAAATTGGGTGTGTTGGTTGGGAAAGAGTCTCGTATGAGCAGCTAAATCATACGAAGCCGTCTTTAAAATTGTTAATCATGTTTTGCTGTATATAGTTCATGCCGTTTTTGCTAGTTGCACGTGTGTGTGCGTTGCTGCTTTTTGTGTACACATACTCACTAGGCCTAATGCAGGTTTGTGTTTGTGTGTGCATGTTCCAGTGTTTTACCGTGTGTCTGTTCTTCTAATCCGCCATGTCTGTGTGTAATAATACTGTGCATCTGCCACACACACACACGCGTTATATTCTAATATCCTCGTGGGGACCCCTAAACTTAACTAACTTTACCCTACCTACTAACCCTAAACTCCTAACCCTATCCTAAGCCTAACTCCTAACCCTAACCCTAACCCTAACTTCTTAAACCCTAACTACTACACCTAACTCCTAACCCTAACTCCTAACCCTAATCCTAACCCTAACCTAACCCTAACCCTAACCCTAACTCCTAACCCTAACCCTAACTCACTCCTACCTAAACTAACTCCTAACCTAACTCCTAATTCCTAAAACCCTAAACCTAACTCTAACTCCTACTCCTAACCCTAAATAACTCCTAATTCCTAACCTAATTCCTAACTCCTAACCTAACTTCCTAACCCTAACTCCTAACTCTAACCTACACCTAACTCCCTAAACCCTAACTATCCTAACCCTAAACTAACCCTAATTCCTATACCTACTCCGTGTGTGTGTGCGTGTGTGTGTGTGTTTGTCTGTGTGTGTGGTCTGAGTGAGTGTGTTCTCACACACTAATACATTATCCCACTACTACCAGCCGAGAGTCATACATTAGCACGTGTTAGCAGGGCAACACACTGTATCTGTAGTGTGCGTGTGTGTGTGTGTTTGTCTGTGTGTGTGGTCTGAGTGAGTGTGTTCTCACACACTAATACATTATCCCACTACTACCAGCCGAGAGTCATACATTAGCACGTGTTAGCAGGGCAACACACTGTATCTGTAGACCCCTCGATCCCCGCACAAACACACACACACACAAATCCCAGCAGATTTAAAAGCGCCACTCCATTAAATCCAGAGAAAAGCTGTTTACTAATCATCCTGTGTGAAGACAACAGGCAAGGTGAGAGGGTAGGAGGAGGGGAGAGAGAGAGAGCGTAAGAGTGACTGAGAGAGAAAGAGAGAGAGAGAGAAAGTAAGGGGAGGGCAAGAGGAGATTAGGAGGCATGAGAAGGGTGAAAGAGAGGGACACAAGAAAGGACAGAGAAAAAGCAAGCATTAAAAACATTGCCGCAAACACATTTACCTCAGAGCAGTAGTGAGGGCAGTTAGTGAGAAAAACACACCAACAGAAGTCAATACGGTGAGGACTGGGGTCAGCATGCTTCAGTTCGGCTGGCTGCTAGCCGGCTAACCGAACGAGTGTGCTCGCATACTCCCTTAAAAGACCTTTGTGTGAAAAATGAGAAAAAAGCGGAAATAGTACTGTTTGTCCATTCATAGCCAGTATACGCTTCCTCAAAATAGTCAGAATTCATCTAAAATATCTAAAGAAATCGCTCATTTATTTTTACCTTTTTGCCGAAGATCTAACTAAGATGTTTGGTGCAGTATTTCTCAATGAAAAATGTGCATGAAAACGAGTCGTCTCTCATTGAGTGACAACAAAGAAGTTATTGAAGAATCCCTACTGTTGACCAATCACCGACGAAGGGGCCGTAGACTTCGACTCCAAAATTTCGGCTTGCCTCAGAAAAATGTGTGTGCCCCGAACAACCGAAACAAAAAAAAACTTTACCGAACTCCAAAACGAACAAAAACGWCACAAAATGTCATAATATATGCACCAACGCTTGTGAACTGTTTCAGCTGGGAAACATGCAGACGCCTCAACACACACCAACAGAAGTTAATACAGGGAGGACCGTTAGTGAGAAAAGGCCACCAAAAGAAGTAAAGTTATGTTCCTGTTGACCTCAAAGCAGCAGCGAGAGGAACTCTGGCATTACAGCATTACAGGGCTTTGATACAGTGGTGTCAGGCAGCACAGGCAAGGCAGGTTACGTCAATTAAGAAATGTGAGGCCCGTCCTGCCATTATTAGAATCCATTCCAAATGGCACCCAGTTGTCTATATGGTGCGCTACATTTGACCGGGGTCCATAGGGCTCTGGTCAAAAGTAACCACTATGTAGGGAACAGGGGGCCATTTGGGACACAGCCTTAGAGACCGTGTGAGGCTGGCTCTCCTTGTCAGAGGGCACTACGCTTGGCTTCTTGGCTTCGCCACCTCGTAACACTCTTATGAACACCTCACCGCGTGTGAGTGGATAAACCGCAGCACAAAAGGCTCTGAACCAGACCGTCTCCCTACCAGCCCAGTCACAGCCCACTGTATTTATTTCATTTTATTAGCTAAACGGCAGACCAAGCCTATTCCACAAACGCTCGGCCCAGTCCCCTTCTACCAACCCCATTCTTTAACGCAAGTCCCGGTCTCTAGTCCACTGCCCAATCGCAAATCAACCCGTAGCCCCTACCCCCTTTGAATTATTACTGACTGAGTGACTGTCCCAGATTTGGCCTGTTATGGCTCTCTAAAGTATTCTGTATTCTGTCACAGTATTCTGCTCTCATTGCTCTCTCTCTCTGCTCTCATTGCCCTCTCTCTCTCTCTCTCTCTCTGCTCTCCTCTCTTTCTCTGCTTCCATTGCTCTCATTGCTCTCTCTCTCTGCTCTGCTCTCTCTCTGCTCTCATTGCTCTCTCTGCTCTCTCATTGCTCTCTCTCTATCTACTCTCCCTCATCTTTTCTCTTTCTCCTCTCAGTCGGAGGAAAGCTGTCCAACTGCCCTGCTGCGGTGGTGGCGGGAGGACAAGATTATCCCTGCTGTGGCTGGACACGCACACACACACACAATCCTTAGACACGGCGGCTGAGGGAAAGCATCTGGATCACACAAATGAATTAGATTTTCTGACAGTAGACAGAGTGTACAGCCACCCGCTAATCTGCCCTGCTATAATCCCATACAACTACCCTGCGATAGGGAGAGAAAGAGGGGGGGGGGGTGAGAGAAAGAGAGCGAGAGAAAGAGAAGTGGAGGGGAAGAGAGAAAGAGAAGTGGAGGGGGAAGAGAAGAAAGATAAAGAGAGAGAGGGGAGAGAGAAAGAGAGAGAACGAGAGAGAGACTTGCATAACAGAAAAAAAGGCTTGATCTTATCCCTTGTTATCCCTGAACTTCATTAACTGGAGTGACCAAAAATAAACAATCACTCAGGGGATACGCAGTTTTTCACAGAAATATGACACTTCCTTCATTATCTGTATTGACCTTTAAGAAACCAGTTATGAAGCAGAACTTTGGTTGCTAAATGATGGTAACTTTCCCAAAATTCCCAGGTTTTCCAGAAATCTGTTTGTTTCTTTTTTCTTTTATACTTTTTTACCCCTTTTTCATGATATCCAATTGGTAGTTACAGTGTTGTTCCATCGCTGCAATTCCTCTACGGACTCGGGAGAGGTGAATGTCGAGAGCCATGCGTCCTCCGAAACACAACCCTGCCAAGCCGCACTGCTTTCGACACACTACTCGCTTAACCCGGAAGCCAGCCGCACCAGTGTCTGAGGAAACATCGTCCAGCTGGCGACCGGAAGGCTGCTTGCAGGCGCCCGGACCGCCACAGGGAGTCGCTAAAGCGCGATGTGACAAGGAAATCCCGGCCGGCCAAACCCTCCCCTAAACCGGACGACGTTGGGCCAATTGTGCGCCGCCTCATGGGTCTCCGGGTCACGGCCAGTTGTGACACAGTCCGTGATCGAAACCCGGATCTGTAGTGACGCCTTAGGACGCTGCGCCACTCGGGATGCCCGAGATGGGTGTGTTTATGTTCAGCTGCTGCTCTGCTTTTTGTGTGTTTTGCATTTATTGCAGAGAACGAGGAGCAGGTTGGAAGAGAAAAAGACGGAATTGATTTTGTTTGCTGGGCAGGCGTTTCTCCATTACCGAGCCTGGTCGATGCACACAGAGCTGAGAGGACTGGGAGCTCTGTGTGTGTGTGTGTGTGTGTGTGTGTGTGTGTTGTGTGTGTGTGTGTGTGTGTGTGTGTGTACACACCACCCCATTCTCTCCTCACAAGAACACAATCTCAGAGACTTACACAAGCACATATAAATACACACACATAAAGCACACACCAGTACATCCCTTACATCAAGGAGAGTATAATTTAGCCTGGGCTGTGCAGAGCTGGGTCAATACAGCCTGGTTTCTCTACTTTCTCTACTGTTAGTGTATGTGTGTGTCAAATCAAATCACATTTAATTTGTCACATGCTTGGTAAACAACAGGTGTAGACTAACAGTGAAATGTTTACTTACGGGCCCTTCCCAACAATGCAGAGGGAAAAAAGAGAAATAAAAGAATAAATAATAACACGAGGAATGAATCCACAATGAGTAACTATAACCTGGCTATATACACGGGGTAACAGTACCGTGTTAATGTGCAGGGATATGAGGTAATTTAGGTAGGTAGGGATAAAGTGGCTAGGCAACAGGATAGATAATAAACAGTAACAGCATATGTGATGAGTCAAAAGAGATTAGTGCAAAAAAAGTTCAATGCAGATCTTCCGGGTAGTTATTGGTTAACTATTTAACTAACTATTTAGAAGTCTTATACTGTAGCTTGGGGGTAGAAGCTGTTCAGGGTCCTGTTGGTTCCAGACTTGGTGCATCGGTACCGCTTGCCGTGCATTAGCAGAGAGAACAGTCTATACCTTCGGTGGCTGGAGTCTTTGATCATTTTCAGGGCCTTCCTCTGACACCGCCTGGTATAGAGGTACTCGGTGGCCCCAGTAATGTAGTGGTACTCACCACCCTCTGTTGAGCCTTGCGGTCGGATGCCAAGCTGTTGCCATACAAAGAGGTGATCCAGCCAGTCAAGATGCTCTCAATGGTGCAGCTGTATAACTTTTTGAGGATCTGAGGGCCCATGCCACATTTTTTCAGCCTCCTGAGGGGGAAGAGGCATTGTCGTACCTCTCTTCAAGACTGTGTTGATGTGTGTGGACCATGATAGTTGTTTAGTGATCTATACACCGAGGAACTTGAAGCTCTCGACCTGTTCCACAACTGCCCCGTTGATGTAGATGAGGGTGTGCTTGGCCCTCCAGTTCCTGTAGTCCACGATCAGCTCCTTTGTTTTGCTGACGTTGATGTTGTCCTGGTACCACACTGCCACACAGATGCCCAGTCTATAGGTCTCATTGTCGTCTGTGATCAGGCCTACCCCAGTCGTGTCGCCTGCAAACTTAATGATGGTGTTGGAGTCGTGCGCGGCCACACGGTCGTGGGTGAACAGGGAGTACAGGAGGGGACTGAGCACGCACCCTTGAGGGACACCCGTGTTTAGGGTCAGCACGGCAGATGTGTTGTTGCCTACCCTCACCACCTGGGGGCGTCCCGTCAGGAAGTCCAGGATCCAGGTGCAGTGGGAGGTGTTTAACTCCAGGGTCCTTAGCTTAGTGATGTGCTTGGAGGGTACAATGATGTTGAACGCTAAGCTGTAGTCAATGAAGAGCATTCTCACATAGATGTTCCTCATTTCCATGTGGGACAGGGCAGTGTGGAGTGCAATAGAGATTGCGTCATCTGTGGATCTGTTGGGGCACCAATGCGAATTGAGTGGGTCCAGGGTGTCTGGGATGATGGTGTTGATGTGAGCACTTCATGGCTACAGATGTGAGTGCTACCGGGCGTGTGTGGGTGGGTGCTTGTGTGTGTCCTCCACTATACCTCCCAGTATAACCTCTGACCTCTCACCCCTATAGATAGATGCCCAGTCTACAGCCTGTTAGTCCAGGTTGAAACCTAACACTCTGTGTTTCCACTCCAGCCTCAACCCTGAAGACAACTAGCCCTCTGGCTGCCACACTCACACACACTCTCACTCTCTCACACACACACACACACACACACACACACACACACACACCACATCACACACACACACACACACACACAGAGAGAAAAGTAAAACACATTTTTAAAGATTCTACAGCTGTAGACAAGGTGTGGTGAATGTTCCTATAAGTGCCCAGTGTCTTGGTGCTATAGTGACTGTGATGATTCCATACAGCTGTGGGGGGTAGTTTACTGTGACACAAAGACACAGTCAGACTTTGGTCCACACACATCTACAACACACCATTAGAAAATGACCAGATTCCTGGAGAGAAGAGGGGGATGAGGAGAGAAGAGTGGGATGAGGAGAGAAGAGGTAGAAGAGGAGAAAAGGGGTAAGAGGCGAAGAGGAGGAGGAGAGAAGAGGAATAAGAGTGGATAAGAGGGGGAAGAGGAGAGAAGAGG
The DNA here is from genome assembly GCF_002910315.2 of Salvelinus sp. IW2-2015. Taxonomy (NCBI): domain Eukaryota; kingdom Metazoa; phylum Chordata; class Actinopteri; order Salmoniformes; family Salmonidae; genus Salvelinus; species Salvelinus sp. IW2-2015. The sequence goes on from NC_036858.1 coordinate 47,650,007, forward strand.
GTAAAGAGTAGAAGAGTGGTAAGAGGAAACAATGAGCCCACACCAAAGCTGTCCTCTCAGTGTCATTAAAGAAACATGGTTCTCTCCATCACATAGTATATACAATCTCCCATGGGCCTTTGTATCACAGGCAAGCAGGCACCCACGTTCACTTCGCCTACACAGACCAGCATGATCACTAGAAATAGACTTCGATTTCGGACGTTGATATATGCCTTCCTTGGCATATAAAAATAATAATAAAATAAAACTATTGCCCAGCACTGGGCGCAAACTACTGATGCTCGGAGCCAAAGCACACTGCTCAGATCACAGCGCCACAGTAGCTCACAATGCTGTAGCAAGCTGTGAGAATACTTGATGAAACTTAATGGTAATTATATTGTTTTTAAGCTACAATATGTAACTTTTAGGGCGACCGGGCCAAATTCTAATAGACATGTTTATTATAGATATGTGATTCTCATTGAAAGCAACTCTAAGAAGTGGTAGATCTGTTCTATGTGCGCTATTTCTATCATTCCCGTTCTTAAGTTTTGTTTTTGCGTCTTTTAGTTTACGTTTTTTACACCAGCTTCAAACAGCTAAAAATACAATCTTTTTGGTTATGGAAAATATATTTCACAGTGGTTTAGATGGTACAATGATTATCTACACTATACTTCCTTGTTTTGTCACATAAACTGAAATTAAGGGAACTAATAGAATATTAGCAACCAGGAAATAGTAGTGATTTCTGCATAGTGCATCTTTAACACTAGAACAGCTACAGTTGAAGTCGGAAGTTTACATACACCTTAGCCAAATACATTTAAACTCAGTTCTTCACAATTCCTGACATTTAATCCTAGCAAACATTCCCTGTCTTAGGACAGTTAGGATCCCCACTTTATTTTAAAAATGTGAAATGTCAGAATGATAGTAGAGAGAATGATTTATTTCAGCTTTTATTTCTTTCATCACATTCCCAGTGGGTCAGAAGTTTACATACAGGCCGCCTGAGTGGCGCAGTGGTCTAAGGCACTGCAGTTCAAGCTGTGCCACCAGAGATTCTGGGTTCGGGCCCAGGCTCTGTTGCAGCCGGCCGCGACCAGGAGGCCCATGGGGCGGCGCACAATTAGCCCAGCGTCGTCAGGGTTAGGAGAGGGTTTAGCCGGCAGGGATATCCTTGTCTCATCGTGCACTAGTGACTCCTGTGGCGGGCTGGGCACAGTGCACGATGACACGGTTGCCAGGTGTACGGTGTTTCCTCCGACACATTGGTGCTTCTGGGTTGGGCATTGTGTCAAGAAGCAGTGTGGCTAGGTTGGGTTGTGTTTCGGAGGACGCATGGCTCTTGACCTTCGCCTCTCCTGAGTCCATACAGGAGTTGCAGCGATGAGACAAGAATGTAACTACTACCAATTGGAAACCATGAAATTGGAGAGAAAAAAAGGGGTGAAAATACAAAAAAATAATAAAATAAGTTTACATACACTCAATTAGTATTTGGTAGCATTGCCTTTAAATTGTTTAACTTGGGTCAAACGTTTCAGATACCCTTCCACAAGCTTCCCATAATAAGTTGGGTGAATTTTGGCCCATTCCTCCTGACAGAGCTTGTGTAACTGAGTCAGGTTTGTAGGCTTCCTTGCTCGCACACACTTTTTCAGTTCTGTGATGGCCACTCCAATATCTTGACTTTGTTGTTCTTAAGCCATTTTGCCACAACTTTGGAAGTATTCTTGGGGTCATTGTCCATTTGGAAGACCCATCTGCGACCAAGCTTTAACTTCCTGACTGATGTCTTGAGATGTTGCTTCAATATATCCACATAATTTTCCTGCCTCATGATGCCATCTATTTTGTGAAGTGCACCAGTCCTTCCTGCAGCAAAGCCCCCCCATAACATGATGCTGCCACCCCTGTGCTTCACGGTTGGGATGGTGTTCTTCGGCTTGCAAGCCTCCCCCTTTTTCCTCCAAACACAATGATGGTCATTATGGCCAAACAGTTCTAGTTTTGTTTCATCAGACCAGAGGACATTTCTCCAAAAAGTACGATCTTTGTCCCCATGTGCAGTTGCAAACCGTAGTCTGGCTTTTTTATGGAGGTTTTGGAACAGTGACTTCTTCCTTGCTGAGCGGCCTTTCAGGTTACGGCGATATAGGACTCGTTTTACTGTGTATATAGATATTTTTGTACCTGTTTCCTTCAACATCTTCACAAGGTCCTTTGCTGTTGTTCTGGGATTGATTTGCACTTCTCACACCAAAGTGCGTTCATCTCTAGGAGACAGAACGTGTCTCCTTCCTGAGCGGTATGACGGCTGCGTGATCCCACGTGGTTTATACTTGCATACTATTGTTGGTACAGATGAACGTGGTGCCTTCAGGCATTTGGAAATTGCTCCCAAGGATGAACCAGACTTGTTTAGACCTCCAATTGACTCAAATGATGTCAATTAGCCTATCAGAAGCTTCTAAAGTCATGACATCATTTTATGGTATTTTCCAAGCTGTTTAAAGGCACAGTCAACTTAGTGTATGTAAACCTCTGACCCACTGGAATTGTGATACAGTGAATTATAAGTGAAATAATCTGTCTGTAAACAATTGTTGGAAACATTACTTGTGTCACGCACAAAGTAGATGTCCTAACCGACTTGCCAAAACCATAGTTTGTTAAGTAACAAGAAATGTGTGGAGTGGTTGAAAAAACGAGTTTTAATGACTCCAACCTAAGTGTATGTAAACTTCCGACTTCAACTGTATAGGCTAACAGCCACTGATGTTGCATTGATTTAAAAAAAAAAAATAATAATAAAAATAATAAAATGCCCCAAAAAAAGCTATTTCCTGCTCCTTGTCCTTTTCCTAAATGTTTGTATCTTACACTGCTCATTTGTCAGACTTTCTTAATCACAAACAGAAAAGTATTTGGAGCCTTTTTACCTGTTTTACCACACCTAATCCTAACATGCTGACCACACCGCTTGTGTTGCGTGCGCGAGCATTGCAAAATAAATGTAAACATACATGTTATTCAATTATTGTGCCAACGAGCGTCTGCGTTGCCAAGCACTAAARAATAAGTCAGTTCTATTTGTGACGCTGAACGCGGTGCAAGTCCTGCCTCTCCCATCTCCTCATTGGTTTATATAAGCAGATACCCACGTGCCATCTCCTCATTGATTACACCCACGTGGGTGATTGAAAGATGAACTGAGTTAGGTCGGTCGTCGTGGTAACTATGAAGGTTAGATGCCAATTGCCATTTAAAGTCCAAAGAAGAAAAGCCTGGAAGGAGGAGAGATGACTAGAAATGATTCAGTTGACCATTTTATGTGTGGATTAATTGTCGGAGTAGAGGACCTTGTGCATTTCAGGTAAAATAACAACTCAATGTTAATATCCCAGGACAAATTAGCTAGCAACAGCAAGCTAGCTAAATAGGACAAATTAGCTAGCAACTGAATGAATAATGGATGAATGGGCGATACTTGGGCACATTACTTCATAATTGAATTTAAATTAGGCCTAACTGAATGATAAGGAAGGTGAAGAGGTTGATTTAATTTAAAACAACAATAGTGTAATGATGAGTTTGTGTTATGCCTATTTATCAGCAGCAAATAATTTGACCGAATGCCTTGGGTGTTGATACCATTCTCTTTCACGTTTTACTTTGTAAAAAGAAGCTGTTACATGACTGTTTAATTTACTGTAACTCTCTTACAAATCAAATGTATTGTAAGGGAAACGAAAACATGATATGTGTTGCAGTAGGCTTTTAGAATAATGCAAAACATATCTTTGACTCTATCGAACTTGATGAGGGGGAAACAAATGATGCAAGTCAGCCTGCCAAGCCAGCCCATGAAAACTACACGTAAACTATACCCAAACTATACCAAAACTAATTTCACACGTAAGAGTTAGCCTATAGACAAGATTACATTTTCAATAATCTGATGAGTGACAATATTAGGCCTATCAGTTGTTAAATTGTACATGAAGAGATGGGCGCATCTTGTAATTAACAAATGCAGGGACAGGAGCATCGCTTTCAGTCACATGCAGGTAAAACATTGTGATTTCTATATAGTATTAGAACATATTCTGCAGTTTCTATGACATTTACCTTTGTCAAATAACTCTCATAATTCAAGAGGTACAGCTCAATTTCCAAATGTCTCTTTTTCCAAGAATATCTGTGCTGTACATGCATTCAGCACATGACGCAGCATTGATCTGGCTACTAAGCAAAAACTAGTAACATAATAAACTTCAAATTAAAATAAGCTATTTATTTATACAAGTCATTCTTTACAATTGTTCATGCACTGGTGCTTTTGTTTAGGAATACAGCAAATCATTTCACCTGGCTGGTTGTGTTATTATTGTTTTATTGTAAGCGAAACGAAAAGCCTATGTTTCTTCTCGGACTTAGTAGAAGTAGAACTTAACATATCCTTGACTCTATCTATTTTTTTAATTCATGCAATTAATCCTTTCTAATAGTTTCTGCACTATTTATCAAGTGTTGCTTATGTTTGCGCACCTTGTGAGGTGATATGGCTCTGATGCTAAAGGAGACGCCCGGCCACGTTTTCTAGCGGGTATTGTAGGCTGAAAGGCCAGGCTGTTCTAGTGTTAAGCTTTCCTTAAACCATAGCCCTAACCTTAACCACTCGGAATTAATGCCTATACTGTTAACCTTTGAGTTGTTTCTGTTTTAACCCTGTAACCACGCTGAATTAACCCTGTAACCACGCAGAATGAATGAGTAAAAATAGACTTTCATCCATAATACGTCAAATTTCGGATGAGAAACTATGAGATCTTGTTGACACAGACACACATAGAGTCCTTCTACACAGCCATTTATGCAGTCAAAACATTTCATCTCCTTTAAACGCACACACACACACACACACACACACACACACACACACACACACACACACACACACACACACACACACACACACCACACCACACACACACACACACACACACCACACACACACACACACACACACACACACAGTGCCACCAATTAGGCTCTTCAAACCACCACCTCCAGCTCTGACTCAAGCGGGGGTCAGAGGTGGACAGTAGGTTCCATCTGATCATGCTAGTTTCAAAGCCGTGTTTAACTGAAATATTTGTGAATACTCCTACGTCCATATACTCTTATGTTGTCAGCCCTCTCATGATTTTAATCAACAAGATGACTGTGAGGTGTCAATTGTCTGGTGAAGAGGAGGATAATTACTGTATAGTGTGTTCAGGTATTGTATAACCCGTGGGTGTCTCCATGAGAGAGTTCATGTGGATAAATAGTGGAATGCCAGCTTTCTGAGCTCAGATACTGTCCGAGACTAAATACTCCACTTAGACCCTTTCCATAGTTTCCGTCAACAAATGCAGGTTTATGCCCGTGCATATGAATGTGTGTGCGTGCATGTGTGTATGTGTGCGTGTATGTATGTATGTGTGCATGCTGTCTGTGTGCGTGCATGCGCGTGGTGTGTTTGTATTGTAAGACAGCCATAACGTGCCCACTCCGCTCCATGTTCAGTCTGTGAAACAAAAGGCAGTCCGAATCAGAGATTACATCAATCAGCAACAGCTGCAAGTGTGGTGTGTGTGTGTGTGTGTGTGTGTGTGTGTGTGTGTGTGTGTGTGTGTGTGTGTGTGTGTGTCTGCCTGTATGTGTACTCCCCCCACACACAACCTCACCCCCGTAGCCAAAGCAGATTTGGAGATGAAAGATGATCTGTGGTGAGTGGGTGTGCAGCTCTCTCTTCTCTCACAGATATAGAGAGGTATACAGTACAGGGACGGGCCGTTATAATCCCGGTTAAAGCGGCTTTATCCCTGTTATGTGTGGCGTTAGTCCCAGTCAGAGCCAGACAGGACTTCCTCTACTCTATACTGCTCTGGTCATGTGGCACAGCGAGGCATGGAGGGTTCAACACAGCGGAGGAGGATGTACTGTGGAGAAGATAGTAGGCTGGACACATGACATTGCCAGGAGGATGTACTGTGGACAATCAACATAGTAGGCTGACATTTTTAACAACACTTTTTTCTGATAAAAACTAGTTCATTGCATCCGCCATGGAGCCCAGTTTCATAATATCACCATATTGCCCAGCTGCTTGCCGTCGTTTTTGAAGTAATCACGAAAAAAAACAGGCCTTATTTTAGKGCATTTTTCACCCTGCCAGCTCCTATTAGTTCTATAGAGCACCGTGGCACCAACTCGCCTTCCGAACGTTCTATTCCCAGCTTATTGTTCAACGTCACAATGCCTGCTTCGCTCTTGTTGGCAATGAGACCTGCTCACGTTGTTTACTGTTAAAATGTAAACAACAACAAAAAATGACTCATGGAACTCTGAGGTCGCCCCATTGTTTCCTATAGGGGAAATATAGGCATGTCTGTCTATTTCGCAAAATATCTCGCAATGTGTATATTTYGATTTTTTTTCAAGTCAGACGCCATTTTAATCATGAGAATATCCTCTTTCTAATTATTTAAGTCTGGGCAGCGAGCTCGGTTGTCATCAAATGCTAGCCCCAAAATACTTTTTTCCCTTGGAACGCTGAGCTCCCCCCATTGTTTTCCTATGGAGAGGTATGCCGGCCTATTTCGCCATATTTCTCACAATGTGTATGTTTAGCTCGTGCTAGTGTTCCAGCTTAGCCAACGTTCTTTTGCTGTTTTTCAGCCTTGGGTGAATTTTAACTCGTTCTATTGTCCAGCCTAACGATAGGTCATGAAGTGCTTGTGTTTTATACACAATTCTAAAGATTGAAATACCTCTCTCTCTCGCTCTCTCTCTCCCTCTGGGAAGCAGAACTAGCCCACATGTTAGCTTGTAAGAGCTGCTCTTTCTTCCTCCACTCAATCTGGCCACTTCAGCCTTTTTCCCTCCTTTGCCTCATTCCCTCCTTTGCCTCATTCCCCCCTTCCATCCCCCCCTGACAAATTACTTCTGCTAACCTCTTTTCTGCAGCAGACCAGGCAGAAAGGAGACAGAGAGAGAGAGAGACATGCGCGCTTGTGCGTGCACCGTTTTGGGAAGAATGTCTCCAGACATTGTACAGGCCCTCAGATTATTAGCAGGCTACTTCACTAAGGCTTTGTTCTGTGCCTCTCTGCCCCGTGGCGCTGACATACAGCCTTTCACTGCTGCAGAACACACACACACACACACACACACACACACACACACACACACACACGCACACACATACACACACCTACATGTTGTATCCATATAGCACTAGGTACATCTATCTACCTTGTGATTATGTCTGACACTGACATTTAAAAATATCATTTTTCCCATTGACATTTCAGATAGATCTACCCTCTATTGCTCTGCAAACACTCTACCTCTCCACAGGAAAATACAACAACTGGTAGCTTGTAAAAGCAGTTATCAGATTAGGTTAGATCTGATTACAGAGCTTGTTAGCTATGTGTGTGTCCCCAATGGCACCGTATTCCCTATAGAGGGAACTACTTTTGACCAGAGCCCTATAGTGAATAGGGTGCTATTTGGGACGCACACCTAGCTATCAAAGTACACTGTCTGATATCAGAAGCTAACAGGTTAGCTGCTATCCTGATGCAGGTACTGTAGCCTACATGCAGAAGAGCTTTTGTATCCATGCGTGAAATAGGATATTGTTACATCTGTAATGCTGTAACACTCTCCTTTAACAAATACTGTTATCACAAATAAATACTACTTATGGGCATAGCCTTGTCCTGGGACTGTGTACAGGCTGTATACGCTAAATTAGAACATGTGTGTGTGATTCACTGGGCTCATTATAACAGGGATGGGCTAAATAATGATCTCGTAATGCACACAAACCCCAATTCACATAGCATTTAGAAAACGTCTGAACAAGTTCAAAATGGCTACACTTTCAATTGGAAAAATGACAAAAGAAAATGGTGGACAAACAGACGGACAGTAAAAACTAAATTGAAATAATATATTTTTTATTGCAGATTTTGTGTCTGGCCAATGTAAAAATATCTGAAATAATCCTCTTAACTGTATGTTTGATAATCTGATTTAGTCTGCGTGGTTACGAATGCTACTGGGACCATATCCCATGGCTCTACCATGCTGCTTTTTCACCTTCAATAAACAAATGTAACCCAATTGACTGAATCTTCAGATCCAGCACCAGTGTGTGTGTGTGTGTGTATGTGCGAGCGGGTGTGCAAGTGTGTGTGTGACCCCCATTATGACACAATGTTCCAGAGTGACACGCAATACCTGCCCTTGCTACAAATCAATTGCTCGGTCAAAGCTACCTACTTACTACTTACAGTACACAACCATCTACAATATAGTACACTACAGCTTCTGCTCCCAGCTCTAAGGACCCTCTCTCATTTGAATTAATATTGAGTGTGATTTGAATATGCATAACAATTGTGTTCATATCAATATTGTCTATTTATCCAAGTTGTTAGGTTATGATGAACCAAGAGCCAAATGGAATACAACATAAAATATGTATACCACAACATCAGCAATACTACTTCTGCACATATGTGAGGAGACTACCTGGGGCTTACAGTACACAATATAAACGGAACCAAACTGAAGCAAACAGGCTGAAACGGGGAGGGGCCTACTTGAATTTGTTCAATAAGACATTGCAAAAAATATTTTGCGACGTTTTTCACTAATGAATACGACCCTGGTTTGACTGAATGAAGCCTATTCATCATTCATGTGATGTGACCTGGATAAAAGGTGGTCTGGTTGTCTGACAGCACCTCCATCCAGGCAGACTGTTCAGGGGGGAGAGAGAGGCCCCGAGGCCCATCTGTGGCGCTACTGACCCAGGCACAGCTATTTCCAGCTCCCCCTCTCTGGCTCTCAGCCTCCGGAGGGGAAACCACACCACTGTACCGGCCCAGTCACACAGAAGAAGGCTGAAGAATGACCCCATTATTCACATATGCATTTACGGAGCAGACACACAGACACGTGTGCTCGTATTATCGACACACATACACATGCGGGAGTACACACACACACACACTAGTCTGTGTGAGGCCATGTTGGATAACCGGACAACACTGCTTTTTAATCTCTATCAATCTTTTTAGTTTGACACAGAAATGACCTACTAATCTGTGAAAAGCAGTGAGCGCATTACGACTCTCAATCAAGACTTCAGCTCTGTGTACTACACAGTACCCCACAGTATCACACAGTATCACACAGTATCACTGACTATCACTCAACTTATCAGAATACCAAATGACTGGAGAGAGGTAGAAATAGAACACATGGCATTGTCATAATCAGATGATTTTATTCATTTAGATGAAACGATGTTATTCATTCAGATTCGTTCTGATACAGTGACTAGCTTCCCTCTGAGATGGCGCAATAGCCAATAGCTGCTAACAGAAACAGGCTGTTTCTTCAGAGCAGTGAGTCAACAGTGCAGTTCTGAAATACATCCAATCTGCATATATACGCACATGCACACACACACTCGCAGTGTGTTTATGTTCCAAGTTGGTTCAGTTATGTTTCGGTTCTTAAAAAATAATCATGGTTTTTGATTTCGGTTACGATAATTTTTTGAAACATTAAATATATTATGAAATAATTACATTAAAAAGATTTTACGGCTTTTTAATGGGAATTCCAAAGCCCAAAATACTGAACATTCAATTGTCAAAATATTGAAAACATTCCATTGTCTCTGTTCGGTCCACATTGGGTAGACATCAACAGAAAAATAGGAGATTACTATAAATAATAATATATTACTTCGTTTTTCATTCCTTCATTCGCATCTCTGCTCAGACACTAGCGGCCAGCCAGACAACTATCTAACATTATCTCTGTGCTCCCCTTACTGTACTGTCTTTGAGTCATCCTATTTAGCTATGCTAACAGCTATCTGGCTAGCTAGTAGCTGCTTAAGTATACTGCAGAGCTGTCTAACAAAATAATTGTAATAGTTCTTCAAAGTAAATAAGGCATACTTTCAAGACTGCTTATTACCAACTACCACAACTATCAACCGGATAGAGCTACTTTACGAACTGTTTCTATCCCTCTCGTCATTGTGTTCTGTACAATTCTCTCATGCGGTTTGGATGTAGGCTGTCCGTCTTTGTCCGAGTCTAAAAGAACAGGCGCAATGGATTGTGGCCATTGTAGTTAGTTACCATGTTTCTGCGCTGAACTAGGTTGAATATTTGCCTAATGACAACTACAACTCCCTTCAGCCCACGTCCCTATAGTGCTTGACTAAATTTCTCTTGTGAATAATTAGATTTCTCTCTAGAGAAACAGCGCATTGTGATCGCACAAAAAAACTAACTAAATGTAATTCAAGTAATTGAACAGACATCGGTCAATTAGTTGTTTAATATCCGCAGAAAAAAAATACATTTTGGTTAATCGCTCAGCACTAGAGCTCGGCAACCATCCTGGCTAATGTGACTGCACACATACAGACACAGACACACACGATAATAAAATGTGGTAATGGGGAAAATGCGTAATATGATATGCATGACTTGAGGTTTCTCTCAGCCTCTCCTTTCTTTTCTTCTCACAAATCACAGGTTGCATCTATTATTCACTTCTAGCTCCATCTGTCTTTCCCTCTTTCTCTCTCCCTCTTTCCTTCGTTTCGTTCTCCTCCCATCTCATCTCTCTCCCTCGCTCTCCCTTCATATTTCCCTCTTCTCGCAATCTGGCTCCTCCCCTTTATTAGTATACTGCAGAATGTGAAAATACCACCAAAGATATTCACCTTCCAGCCTTTGATGTTTTATCACATGTACACAAACACTGATGATGTTCTACACACGTTCTACACAAAGATGTTGCATCCTGTAACACTGTAACTAACACAGCAAGAATACTCACCCAAAAGAATGGTCAGTACCAGGATGGTAAGAAAAGAGCAACACAGCTCCATATTGTGACTGAATCGCACTCATTAAAAGATCCAATATGTGTATACTGCTCTATACCCTCATGTAATGAAAGGATCATTTGTGTGTATTCTGTATTCAGCCATGTTTCCATTGTTTGCTAGGTACACGCTAGCTCTCTACTGCTGCAATTACTTGGTGGGAGAAACTAGGCAGCTGGGGTTTCTGTTGTTGACCACGTCCCAAATGGCACCCTATTCCTTATATGGGCCACTACTTTTGACCAGAGCCCAGTGCACTATATAGGAAATCGGGTGCGATTTTGGACACAACCATAGCCTTCTCCTGGAGATTGATATTGGTATTGATAGAGACAGATCAATAGTCAGAGGTGGTAAATGAGAATTGGCTCAACATTGGCAATTACAAGGCTGTTCACGTTTCAGAGCTCCAGGGTACAGAGCTAGGATCAGCTTCCCTCCCCAGTCCAAACCTTAATCATTAGTGGGGAAAATCAAAACTGACCCAGGATAATGCTTCACCCTACACCCGTTGCAGTACTCACGGGAGAGTAATCTGGGTTAGCTTCTAATTGGACCGGGCCCCTATTTAGAGTAAGAGTGCTGATCTAGGATCAGTTGTACCTGTTAGATTACAATTAATGAAATGATATGGACTGGGGGAACCTGATCTTAGACCAGCATTCCTACTCTTAAACGCTTTATGAATACTGGCCCTGTTACTCTCATGTAAACAACCAAAATGTGACCCTCTTTAAATCAACCATAACAAAGGACCAATGATGCTTCTTCTATGATGATGGTTTCTTTGGTTTCTATGATGGTTTCACAGTAGATGTACATTTGGCTAAAGGGTGCGGCTGGTCTAACTACAGATGCCTTGTCGAGTGTGGAGGGAAGGACAGTGTCAAGCAATAGTTTGTCAAAGCCCCTCTCTTCTAGCCAAAACAATACCAATCAAAATGGTAATTTGCCTGTCCTCTCTGGTTGCTCAAACAGCATCCCCAATTTCCAAAGTCTGTGACAAGCATAAAAACCCAACAGGACTGCTTCTGTTTTCTTTAAAGTCCCTCCATCTGGGCACAAGTAGAGCACTAAATAGGGAAAAGAGTGCAATTTGGGATGCAGCTGTGTCTGTCTGTGAGAGCAGATGCTGTGCATGATGAGCAGAGAGGGCTCGTAAATCACCATGTCTTACCAGTGGAGAGGGAGGTTCCTGTGTTTCCTATTAACCAAAGCCTTCGCTACTTCCTCATCAATCATAGAACACGCCTGGAATGAAGAACAGAAAACAGAGAACATATTAGGACCACTCAGTACAAAACATGTAGAAAATATTAGGTTTGGTACAGGAGTAGGGTTGAACAATTCCAATAACGTTCCCAAAATTCCCATGTTTTTTTTGTAATCCTGGGTTGGAAAATTCCCTGAATCAGATGGGTATAAGCAAGAAATCCGTGAACCTGGAGCCAGGATATCTGGAAAACCTCGGGATTTGGGGAAAGTTACCATCATTTTGCAACACTTTACAAGGCAGGCGGAACAAATCTGGGTACCAGTCTGGGTCTGTTTCTGCTAACCATCATTCATTGTAGATGGATGTTATGATGATGCATACATTGTCGTTGGTAACTATTATCAGACAGGTTAGTAGTAAAATATGATCTTCCATAATCTTCCAAAAGACGAACAATAACAACTGTAAATTATCACTTTTTATTGCCATCGAAATAGTTTGTTTTTTTGCAATAACATCTGTGTTAAATGAAAAGTATTAGTATCTTGTGCGTGCTGGAGGAGCATTTGACAAGTGTCGTGGAAAATTGCAAGATTATGTTATAATGCTTGTATTGCATTATAATGGTTGTTTTATTCAACAGAATAGAGTATTCTGTTAACTATTGTGTGTGTGTGTTCTACTGAGGATGGGCCTCTATGAGATAGCACTGACAGAGGAGATTTACGATGTCTTTGGGTGATAAAACCTAAAGAGCATTCCAGATAACATGAGGTAATGTTTGTGCGCTATGAAGTACCAGGAACGAGAGTAGAACCTCGTCTTAGGGACCAAACTGAACGATAATTTATAGCGAATGCTATCTGGCTACGGAATACTCCTTTTGCAATTATAAAGTCCCTTTGTGAACTGTTCCTAAGATCTGTGGTTCGTCATGTAGGTTGAGAGGGGTGTATCTTGGTTATAAAAGATCTTTGTACTTTTCTGTTGTCACTTCCAATGGTTCATTAGAAATGGTGCATCATTGAAAGTCAAATGCTATTGCAAAGCTCTTATTATTAAAGATGTAGTTTAAGTATAACTCTGACTGGTGTGTGAAGTTTGTAACTCTCCTCATTTGGTAAAGCAGAAATAAGCCACCACATTTGGTGACGGGGATGGGACGTGAATCTTCACTCGGTGACCGCTCCTGAAGATCTGGGCAAATCGTGCACGAGGGATCCTTCAAACTTGGGATCTCAGGGAAACCACACTTCGAGAACGAAGCAGATGGACCCACCTTTGATCTGAGAGGCAGCTCAGAGGCACATCTCGAAATTTGTTTTTTTAAGAAAGAGGTGAGCAAACCACACTTGAAGTCGAGTTTTTAGAAAAGCCTCTGTTACGTAGGCTCTGAGTGTGTATTCCTTTGTGAGGGGGGCACCTTGGAGGCGTAAGCAGGGCCGAGTCAGTGGAGAGTAATCTGAGAGTTTGCGAACTCAAAGATACTCTGCCACTGGTCGGTTGCGGGCGGCCTAGAGCCGTCCTGACACTGAATTGATCACAGTGGGGATTGGTGCGGTCTGTGGGGGTGAGGGGCCAAGGTGACTGCGCGTTCTGTGTGAAACACGGTACTTGGTGAAGCCCTATTGGAAGAAGGGCCTCGTTCTGAAAGTGTCTGTGTGACTGTCTAAGTGACACTCAGAGGTGGTGAATTCCAATTATTTAAAATGTGCTAGCCAGATATGCCCTGGGTTACTCTGTGTGAGTATTTTGTTTTGGGACCACTAGGTAATATTTTGATTACATTATGGGTTTCCCTGTACATATAGACAGGGTTTGAAATCCCGTGTCGGTAATCTTTGTAAAAGTGTTCTGTGTGGGCGCGGTAGGTTGACTCTGTGTGGATAACCGTTCAATTATGTTCTGATGTTCTGTGTGGACATCTGACCAGTTCTGTGTGAGCATCTGACCAATCCTGTGTGGGTGATCATTGAAGTTCTGTGTGAGTACCTAAGAATTTCTTACGTTTTATATGGATTCTGTGAATATATGAAAATATGATCAATTGAATGTGTGTATAATCGATTACTAGAGATTTGATAAAGTAATGCTGAGAATATAATTATATACAATTTAAACCACCCATTCGTAGACGTACGTAGGTTTTGAGTTGGTATCTTTAATGGGTAATTTGATAAAGATGAGGTTTTAAGCATTATTAAACTGTCTACAATGTCTGGGAAATTGTGCTCTAGAAACCGATTGGAGTGTGTCCACTTTTTCTTACCCTAACGATGTACCTATAAATGCTTATTGGATTATCTCCGTCTGGGTACTACATTTGAAATAAAACTGCCCTTAAGGTCTGAAAATATTTTATTTTTCTTCCCAGTATGAGAGGAGTTGCTGGATTTATTGAATAAACCATTTTCCATAAAGTTAGAGCGAATTAAGATGGAATTTCAACGTAATTTATAATGTTGTACAAAGCCTAGGGTATCCATCAAACTAATTATCATTGCGTGATTAATGTGATGTAGTAAAGTAATTGAAATACGTTGCATGAGAAAACATAATCTACTTTTATTAAAAGGCGCAAGATCTGTTTCGTAGTCTATGAATGTCGATTTTACTCTTTGACTGCTAATCTATTCATTTGGCATGTGAGAATCATCGCCGGAGTAACGCTTGGACCTTTAAATTAGGGCTATTTTCTGGGAATTGTCTCGGTAGAACGTGCATGATTTTACGACTACAGACAATTGTAAAGTGGGTTTATTTGCGGGGAGTCTTAGTCATTTAAATAGCATTGGTGGTTCAGTGGTAAAAATCTCTCCTGCCACGCGGGAGGCCCGGGTTTGTTTCCCAGACAATGCCCTGACTAAAATCTGGGTTTCTGATTGTAATTCAACTATTGGTATATTTTTCCTGGAAAGATACGGTCGTAAGTGTTTGTTTAAGATATAAACAGAACGTTTTAATAGCTTGTTTAATTTAAATTGAAAGACTAATTCATTAAAAATAATTGCGAGGCGATTTCGATGTAATACGTTGTCTGTTGCCTAAACAACATATTGAGAATAGGAGTCGTATTTAAATAACTGAATCAAGGAAGAGACAGTTACCTAAATCTAATGAATAAATTTGGCGCTTTACATGTTATTTTTAAAGTCTTGGACATTTCATAAGTGTGAAGCCGAAAGAGAAGAGAAAGTTGTAAAGTTTGCTTTTTATCTTACGATAGAGGTAAGGCAGAACGTTGTTTGAGTAGGGGTTATATTTTTGCCTAATGGTAAAAATAGGAGAGTTGGTTGTGAGCGCTGGGATATGTTGGGCTGTAAGAGATTCAGGTGTAAATAAGGAAACGTTTTGTGATAATGTATTCTGATGATTATTGATTCTTGGTTTGATTGTTTAGGTAACACCAGTGAATTTGAGCAGGAAGTTAATGTATTCTAACATTATAATCTGTTTCCATTACGTGGAACAATGTCAGGTCATTAAAGTGGATTGCAGTTTGAGTTTATTTTTTATTTTTACAGGGACAGTGCACATTAACCACAGTTGTGTGTGTGACTAATGGCAGGGTATTCCAGACATGGGAAGCTCTCACACTGAAAGCAGATTGACTAAAGGTGCTTTTCCTTAAGGGAACTATACCGTCATCTCTCATGGCGGACCTTGTGGATCTGCTGCCATAAGGTTTGGGTTTTCTGTTCAACAAAAGTACTGAGTAGAGGGGGAGCCTGTACATTTAGAATCTTGAATACAAGACAGGCGTCAGTGTATTGCATAAGATTTTTCCAACTCAGGAGCTCATGTTTTCTGAGAATGTAACAGTGATTATAGCTATTGGGTTTCCTATCAAGTACTTTGAGACCCTGTTTGCAGACAGACTGAATGGGTTTTAATGTTGAACAGCAAGCTTGGGCCACACTAGTCAGGTAGTATGTTAAGTGGGGGAGTATCATAGATTTGAAGTATAGTTTTGTTACATGTAGTTAAACAATTTCATATGTTTTGGAAATTAGCTAGGTTGAATTTGGTTATTTGAGTTACCTTTTTTATTTGCTTTTTAAAAGAGAGGTTGGAATCAAGTATGATGCCGTGGTACTTAAAATCAGATACCACCTGGAGCTTTTCCCCTGATACATAGACATCTGTCTCAGGTGCATCAGATACCACCTGGAGCTTTTCCCCTGATACATAGACATCTGTCTCAGTAGCATCAGATACCACCTGGAGGGCTTTTGCCGCCTGATAGCATAGAGCATTCTGTCTCCGGGCATGCAGATACACGCTGGAGCTTTTCGCCCTGATACATAGAGCTCTGTCTCGCAGTAGCATCAGATACCACCGGGACTTTTCCCTGATACACATAGACCCTCTGTCTCAGTGCATCAGATACCACCTGGAGCTTTTCCCCTGACAATAACCATACTGTCTCAAGGAGGCATCAGATACCACCTCGGAGCTTTTCCCCTGATACACATGACCTCTGTCTCAAGGGCATCAGATACCACCTGGAGCTTTTCCCCTGATCATAGACTCTGTCTAGTGCATCAGATACCACCTGGAGCTTTCCCCTGATACATAGACTCTGTCTCAGTAGCATCAGATACCACCTGGAGCTTTTCCCCTGAACATAGACATCTGTCTCAGTAGCATCAGATACCACCTGGAGCTTTTCCCTGATACATAGACTCTGTCTCAGTAGCATCAGATACCACCTGGGGCTTTTCCCCTGATACATAGACATCTGTCTCAGGGGCATCAGATACCACCTGGAGCTTTTCCCCTGATACATAGACATCTGTCTCAGTAGCATCAGATACCACCTGGAGCTTTTCCCCTGATACATAGAATCTGTCTCAGGGCATCAGATACCACCTGGAGCTTTTCCCCTGATACATAGACATCTGTCTCAGGCATCAGAACCACCTGGAGCTTTTCCCCTGATACATAGACTCTGTCTCAAGGGCATCAGATCCACCACTGGAGCTTTTCCCCTGATACATAGACATCTGTCTCAGTAGCATCAGATACCACCTGGAGCTTTTCCCTCTGATACATAGACATCTGTCTCAGGGCATCAGATACCACCTGGAGCTTTTCCCCTGATACATAGCATCTGTCTCAGGCTCAAGATACCACGCTGGAGGCTTTTCCCTGATACATACGCTCTGTCTCAGTAGCATCAGATACCACCTGGAGCTTTTCCCCTGATACATAGACATCTGTCTCAGGTAGCATCAGATACCACCTGGAGCTTTTCCCCTGATACATAGACATCTGTCTTAGGGGCATCAGATACCACCTGGAGCTTTTCCCTGATACATAGACATCTGTCTCAGTGAGCATCAGATACCACCGTGGAGCTTTTCCCCTGATACCATAGACATTCTGTCTCAGTGGCATCAGATACCACCTGGAGCTTTTCCCTGATACATAGACCTCTGTCTCAGGGGCATCAGATACCACCTGGAGCTTTTCCCCTGATACATAACAGTGTTGTCTCAGGGCTAGACATCAGATACCACCTGGAGCTTTTCCCCTGATACATAGACTCTGTCTCAGGGCATCAGATACCACCTGGAGCTTTTCCCCTGATACATAGACTCTGTCTCAGGGGCATCAGATACCACCTGGAGCTTTTCCCCTGATACATAGACATCTGTCTCAGGGCATCAAGATACCACCTGGGCTTTCCCCTGAACATAGACATCTGTCTCAGTAGCATCAGATACCACCTGAGCTTTTCCCCTGATACATAGACATCTGTCTCAGAGCATCAGATACCACCTGGAGCTTTTCCCCTGATACATAGACATCTGTCTCAGGTGCATCAGATACCACCTGGAGCTTTTCCCCTGATACATAGACATCTGTCTCAGGCATCAATACACGTGGAGCTTTTCCCTGATACATAGACATCTGTCTCAGGGCATCAGATACCACCTGGAGCTTTTCCCCTGTACATAGACTCTGTCTCAGGGCATCAGTACCACCTGGAGCTTTTCCCCTGATACATAGACATCTGTCTCAGGGCATCAGATACCACCTGGAGCTTTTCCCCTGAACATAGACATCTGTCTCAGTAGCACAGATACCTGGAGCTTTTCCCTGATACATAGACATCTGTCTCGAGCATCAGATACCACCTGAGCTTTTCCCTGATACCATAGACATTCTGTTCAGGTGCATCAGATACCACCTGGAGCTTTTCCCCTGATACATAGACATCTGTCTCAGGTAGCATCAGATACCACCTGGAGCTTTTCCCTGATACATAGACATGCTGTCTGGCAGGGGCATCAGATACCACCTGGAGCTTTTCCCTGATACTGACTAATCATCTGTCTCAGTAGGCATCAGATACCACCGGGAGCTTTCCCTGATACAATAGACATCTGTCTCAGGCATCAGATACCACCTGAGCTTTTCCCCTGATACATAGACATCTGTCTCAGTAGCATCAGATACCACCTGGAGGCTTTCCCTGATACATAGACCTCTGTCTCAGGGCATCAGTTGTTTTCTTTGTGAGGAACATGCTGACTGTGTTTTTATTGAGATGGCAAAACATGAGTCCCTGAGCAACTTTGTCATCTGAACCATTACAGTAGTGAGTTCTTGTGTAGCTTGTTGTTTGTTATTTGCATGCATTTATCACTGTATCATCTGCATACATTGGAACTTCAGACCCTGTACAGACTGAAGGAAGATCATTAATGTACGAGCTGAACAGTATTGACCTTTGGGGAATGGAAACATTGTAGATATGAGTAGAAAAAAGTTAGTTTTGACTCTTATGCTGATGAGACAGCACCAACTTTTGAAAGGTTTTAGATTTGTTAAAAATCAGCTTTGTTTTTACTAAATTTATGCAACAGGTTGAAATGATTAGATTGTTGGAAAGGGGTTATGGGTTTGTTTATTGTTTACTGTTTAGTGTTTATTTTAGTTGTTGATTTTACTTAATTAAACATTGTATTATCTGATGTGTTTGAGTAGGATTCTTTCTTCCCGGGATGGATGGAAGTCACCTAAAGTATCTATGTTAAAGGAGACATGGGAGAACACGTCTCAAACAACATTTTATTAAATGCCTGGGATTGAATTTCACTGATTCCGTACTCTGAGAAATGTACTACATTTGCGATAGAGGATAATTGTGTCTAAGGGTAGCGCATGCTAAATTAAGTACATATAAATATTGAGGAAGTTTAAAACAAATGATTAATGATTTGATGGAGTACAGTGGAATTATTATTATTATTAGGTTTTGTTTGTAGTTAACTTTTGAGTTTCTGAATCGGTGTAGTATAATGAATCCTAATGAAGTGTTTTGTGTTTTTTCTGGGAAAATTGGTGTTTCATTGTCTCTCTTTGAAATGTTTCCTGGGACTATAATCTTGGGGAGATTGAGTGAGATTGAGGCCGTAAACTACCAAATTGAAAAGGCCTGGGAATGTTTTGTTTGTTTTTACCTTAAGGTTTGCAACTACACACACACACAACACATTTGTTATAACTATTTTTATTTATTTTTTAAAATACTATGTTTGATTTGTTTTTCTATTTTCTTCGTGTTTGGTGTGTTCTCCATTTCACTTAGTGCTAAAATATCTTAAAGGGGAGCGCACACATGGAATTTTTATTTTCTGAGTTTGAATTAAACATGTGAATTATTTTGATAAAGGAATGTTCTGGAAACCTGGGATACAACATGTAGGAAATGTTTGACGTTTTTTCTTTAATTTGTCTAATATAGTAAGAAACACTTCTTTGAAGGGTTTGTATGACCTATGACCCGTATCATGACTTTTCATTGTGGCTTGATCACCCTCATTGGAAAGCCATTTGGATAATGAATTTAAGGTCATTTGTAATACTGATTTCAAAGGTGAATATTGTGTAATGATCAATTATTGTGGAGTTCTTTTATAGTTTTAGCCATATTTGAATCTTCTGGGACCAATGTGAAGAAGGAGAGGGCATTGCCTTAACTAGGTAGGTCTGCTTTAAGTCTATTTTTCCTATGACATATGGGTACAATATTTTTTCTTTGTGGAAGGTTTTCAGAGTAGTGATTTTAATTTGTGTATGTTTATTTGAAATGTTGTTTTATCTTTTTGGACCAGTTCTAGTGGTTGCTTATTCTACATTATCTTTCTCATGGAGAGTTATGTTGTTAAAAATGGAGGAGGATTTCAGTTCTTTTGGGGTTTTTGGATTGAAGTTGATATAACTGCTTGAGTGATATGTGTACGGGTGTATTGTTGTTTGGTTTTGGTTTTGTTCTTCCCGATGCGGTTATTAGGTCTAACTTCCTTATCCTTTGGGCTCGCTCGGAGGTGACAGGTTGATGGGAGTATACGCCAATTGAAATAATAGTTCAATAGAACAATAGAATGTGTTTATTCTCTTTAACATATCTTAGACATTTGTATTAGAAATTTTGGTAAAGTAATATTTCATTGAGTTATGAACTGAATCTAAACTGTTGTTCTGATCGTTCTTTCGAGGTTATCTGAAAAGTGACATCAACGGTATCTTAATGCATGAAGAGATAATTGGACCGAACAGTGCGTGTACCTCAAAACCCCTCTAACGGCTGAAGAAGAGTGACAAACGGCATTGAGATAAGGCCCTGTCCGCACACCTTCTACTGAAGAAAAAGGAGCCGAGACAGAAAATTGGTGTACAGTATCCGATCTAAGCTATCAACTGCTTTTTCTCCATGTTTCCTCAGGAGTGTGAGAGGAGTCACGTGAGTGAGCATGGAGAGAAATCTATTCTAAACTTCTTCTTATGTGCTGGTATACTGGTTGACGAATGGACAAGACATAATGGGTGGTAAAAGGTGAGACATTGAAATTGGGACATTATCATGGGACATCCATTTGAACTGTAAAGCTATCTGAAGAAAAACGAAAAGGACGCCAGAAGAATCAGTGCCTGAAGGAGGGAGGTTGGTCAACTGTGCCCAAAAAATTGTTTTAGACTTTTGGGGTATCAGGTGGATTGTGAGAGGTCTACACCACGTAAAATTATAGTAATTTAGATTAAGAATGCATTGAGAACTGATCTGTATAATAATTCGTGATCAAAAAGTTAATACGTAGAATTATGGGATAATAATACTGGATTGTTAATATAATGTACATTCTGCCAAAATGTTTGATGTGTGTTAAATTGATGTTTTTACTTTGAGTGATAGGACCAATTTGAATCATGAGCAATGTCATTTTAAAATTTGTTGGATAATTACTGGTTTCTAATTATGATTTATTTGGAAATTGAAGGATTTTTAAAAACTGAAGGATTGTTTTGATTGTTGTTACGAACTAAAGATGTTGACGCTATTATAAGCATGCCATGGTGAATGGAGAGGGTGAACTCTGATCTGGAGAGTGAAAATGATCCTAATCTATTTGATCTATAGGCATTGCCTTATAAATAGTGGAATCATGATGCTTGTCTTGGGTCATGTTCATTAGGCACCAAGGGGATACATTTTATTTTAACTTCTTTGGGGTAGGGGACAGTATTTTCACGTCCGGATGAAAAGCGTGCCCAGAGTAAACTGCCTGCTACTCAGGCCCAGATGCTAGGATATGCATATTATTAGTAATATTGGAGAAAAAACACTCTGGAGTTTCTAAAACGTGTTGAATGATGTCTGTCAGTATAACAGAACTCATATGGCAGGCAAAAACCTGAGAAACAAATCCAACCAGGAAGTGGGAAATCTGAGGTTTTTAGTTTTTACTCTTTGCTTATCCAAGATACAGTGGAAATGGGGTCATGTTGTACTTCCTAAGGCTTCCACTAGATGTCAACAGTCTTTAGAACCTTGTTTGATGCTTCTACTGTAACGTGGGGGCGAATGAGAGGGGATTGAGTAAGGTCTGTCATGAGCTGACCATGCGCTGACCATGGCGCGTTCACTTGAGAGTTAGCTTGAGTTCAATTGCATTTCTGAAGACAAAGGAATTCTCCGGTTGGAAAATTATTGAAGATTTATGTTAAAAACATCCTAAAGATTGTTTCTATACTTCGTTTGACATGTTTCTACGGACTGTAATATGACTTTTCGTCTAAACTTTTGCCTGGACCTGCCCGCGCGTCGTGAGTTTAGATTGTGTACTGAACAACAAGGAGGAATTTGGACATTAAATGATGGACATTATCGAACAAAACAAACATTTATTGTGGAACTGGGATTCCTGGGAGTGCATTCTGATGAAGATCATCAAAGGTAAGTGAATATTTCTAATGCTCTTTCTGACTTCTGTTGACTCCAACATGGCGGATATCTCTTTGGGTTGATTTGTCGTCTGAGAGCCGTATCAGTTATTGCATGGTTTGCTTTTCCGTAAAGTTTTTTTGTAATCTGACACAGCGGTTGCATTAAGGAGAAGTGGATCTAAAATTCTATGTATAACACTTGTATTTTCATAAACATTTATGATGACTATTTCTGTAAATTGATGTGGCTCTCTGGAATCACCGGATGTTTTGGAACTACTGACATAACGCGCCAATTTAAACTCAGATTTTTGGATATAAATATGAACTTTACCGAACAAAACATACATGTATTGTGTAACATGAAGTCCTATGAGTGTCATCTGATGAAGATCATCAAAGGTTAGTGATTCAATTATCTATATTTCTGCTTTTTGTGACTCCTCCCTTTGGCTGGAAAAATGGCTGTGTTTTTCTGTGACTTGGCTCTGAGCTAACATAATCGTTTGGTTTGCTTTCGTCGTAAAGCCTTTTTGAAATCGGACACTGTGGCTGGATTTACAACAAGTGTATCTTTAAAATGGTGTGAAATACATGTATGTTTGAGGAATTTTAATTATGGGATTTCTGTTGTTTTGAATTTGGTGCCCTGCAGTTTCACTGGCTGTTGACGAGGTGAGACGCTACCGTCCCACATACCCTAGAGAGGTTAACTAGGAGGCAAAACCTGGATTTGTTCAACAAAATATGCTAATTTGAGTTTCTGGGATGGAAATAGTCATTTCCAACATACTATGCTGATCCATTGGAGTGTGATCGATAATTAAAGATTATTTTATTAAACTACATTGTTGCATGCACTGCATTATGCATTAAATATGTGCTTTTCACTGTCTATGGAAAATATAGCTTTGAATCTCATAAACTGTATGCATTTTTGGTTTTTCTTTGTGGGTTCGTGCAGGTGAATGTGTATCATAACCTTCCCAGACAAATTGTTAGAGTGCTTAGAAAATGTGTTGGGGGTTTTAATGAGGCTGAGTCAGTGTTGTGGAAGCTGGTCATGTGCAGGAACCCCATGTAATTTTCTTTTAAGTTGAGAAGATTCTCAAAATGGGGGAGATGTCGTGGAAAATTGCAGGATTATGTTATAATGCTTGTATTGCATTATAATGGTTGTTTTATTCAACAGAATAGAGTATTCTGTTAACTATTGTGTGTGTGTGTGTGTGTGTGTGTGTTCTACTGAGGATGGGCCTCTATGAGATAGCACTGACAGAGGAGATTTATGATGTCTTTGGGTGATAAAACCTAAAGAGCATTCCAGATAACATGTGGTAATGTTTGTGTGCTATGAAGTACCAGAAACGAGAGTAGAACCTCGTCTTAGGGACCAAACTGAACGATAATTTATAGCAAATGCTATCTGGCTACGGAATACTCCTTTCTCAATTATAAAGTCCCTTTATGAACTGTTCCTAAGATCTGTGGTTCGTCAGGTTGAGAGGGGTGTATCTTGGCTATAAAAGATCTTTGTACTTTTCTGTTGTCACTTCCAATGGTTCATTAAATGCATCATTGAAAGTCAAATGCCATTGCAAAGCTCGTATTATTAAAGCTGTAGTTTAAGTATAACTCTGACTGGTGTGTGAAGTTTGTAACTCTCCTCATTTGGTAAAGCAGAAATAAGCCACCACACAAGTCTCATCGAGACTCTTTGAAACTGGATCTTGGTGTAGTAAGTACAGTAGTAAAGTACAGTAGTGTCCAGAGAGGCTTCTGGCCTATGGTTTGGACTAGAGCAGCTCCTCGAGTTCCCAAGTCCCACTTGATTTTGTTTTCAGCCAATCACAGACTGGATCAGCTGCCCAAGACATTTCTACACGGAAGAAGCCTCAACCCTCTCCCATCCCATCCCATCCCATCCCATCCCAAAACCCCACACAGCAACGGAGAAAGTATGACCAACAGTCACCAAATATGAAACAGAAACATTGCTGAATGCTGGCTACTTTGAAGAATCTCAAATATAAAATATATTCTGATTTGTTTAACACTTTTTTGGTTACTACATGATTTCATATCTGTTATTTCATCGTTTTGATGTCCACTATTATTCTACAATGTAGAAAATAGTCTAAATAAAGAAAAACCCTGGAATGAGTAGGTGGGTTAAAACTTTTGACTGGTACTGTATGTGTTTAATATACCATCCAGATAAGAAAGTGTCTGATAAAAAATAAATAAAAATTCCATACAATTCCAGAAAAATACCACCGGTAACTAAAACGTTGTAATTAATTCACAGTAAACCATATTACAATTCTAATTTCAGATGATCAACCCTTACAAAGTAAGGAAGATTTTCCCTATATTCATTAGGAAGTGTGGTAAATTGCAGTTGTTTGGGGAAAAAAGCGTGTAAGATACACATTTTCACAGGTGTTTTTTCTTGACTGATTACTATTTGAGTCATGTGGTGCTATTGAATGTCATATTAATTAAAAGGGCTGTTTCTCAGCTTTCAAAAAGTATCATGTTTTCATATATGGTTTGACACCAGCAAAGTATGCTCATTAATGTACACAGAGCTCATGGTCTCAGTAAATCCAAAACTCTCCTACCAATAATGCAACAAAGTTAATATGGCAATTTACAGTTACAGTTAGCTGGTGTTTGAAAGCCTAGTGTTTCCATACACCTTTAATATACAGTTGAAGTCGGACGTTTACATACACATTAGCCAAATACATTTAAATTCAGTTTTTCACAATTCCTGACATTTAATCCTAGTAAACATTCCCTGTCTTAGGTCAGTTAGGATCAACACTTTATTTTAAGAATGTGAAATGTCAGAATAAAAGTAGAGAGAATGATTTATTTCAGCTGTTATTTCTTTCATCACATTCCCAGTAGGTCAGAAGATTACATACACTAAATTAGTGTTTGGTAGAAAAATTGTTTAACTTGGTCAAACGTTTCAGGTAGCCTTCCACAAGCTTCCCACAATAAGTTGGGTGAATTTTGGTCCATTCCTCCCGACAGAGCTGGTGTAACTGAGTCAGGTTTGTAGGCCTCCTTGCTCACACACGCTTTTTCAGTTCTGCCCACACATTTTCTATAGGATTGAGGTCAGGACTTTGTGATGGCCACTCCAATACCTTGACTTTGTTGTCCTTAAGCCATTTTGCCACAACTTTGGAAGAATGCTGGGGTCATTGTCCATTTGGAAGACCCATCTGCGACCAAGCTTTAACTTCCTTACTGATGTTTGAGATGTTGCTTCAATATATCCACATAATTTTCCTGCTCATGATGCCATCTATTTTGTGAAGTGCACCAGTCCCTCCTGCAGCAAAGCACCCCACAACATGATGCTCCCACCCCTGTGCTTCACGGTTGGGATGGTGTTCTTCGGCTTGCAAGCCTCCCCTTTTTCCTCCAAACACAATGATGTCATTATGGCCAAACAGTTCTAKTTTTGTTTCATCAGACCAGAGGATAGTTCTCCAAAAAGTACGATCTTTGTCCCCATGTGCAGTTGCAAACCGTAGTCTGGCTTTTTTATGGCGGTTTTGGAACAGTGACTTCTTCCTTACTGAGCGGCCTTTCAGGTTACTGCGATATAGGACTCGTTTTACTGTGTATATAGATATTTTTGTACCTGTTTCCTTCAACATCTTCACAAGGTCCTTTGCTGTTGTTCTGGGATTGATTTGCACTTTTCACACCAAAGTGCGTTCATCTCTAGGAGACAGAACGCGTCACCTTCCTGAGCGGTATGACGGCTGCGTGATCCCACGTGGTTTATACTTGTGAATTACTATTTGTACAGATGAACATGGTACCTTCAGGCATTTGGAAATTGCTCCCAAGGATGAACCAGACTTGTGGAGGTCTACAGTTTTTTTTTTGAGGTCTTGGCTGATTTCTTTTGATTTTCCGATGATGTCAAGCAGAGGCACTGAGTTTGAAGGTAGGCCTTGAAATACATCCACAGGTACACCTCCAATTGACTCAAATTATGTCAATTAGCCTATCAGAAGCTTCTAAAGCCATGACATAATTTTCTGGAATTTTCCAAGCTGTTTAAGGCACAGTCAACTTAGTGTATGTAAACTTCTGACCCACTGGAATTGTGATACAGTGAATTATAAGTGAAATAATCTGTCTGTAAACAATTGTTGGAAAAATTACTTGTGTCATGTACAAAGTAGATGTCCTAACCGACCAAAACTATAGTTTGTTAACAAGAAATTTGTGTAGTGGTTGAAAAACGAGTTGTAATGACTCCAACCTAAGTGTATGTAAACTTCCGACTTCAACTGTATATTAGAGAAGACTATTGCTGTTCAACTTTTGGTCGTCTCAAACTGCTATCTGCAAATCCCTTAATGGGACAGTCATGGACTAGCTACATACACACACACTAGGGCTGGCACAATTACCATATGACCATATGACCATGTAACCTACGGTTATGGATGAAGACTGTCATGAAAATAAAATAACCGTCTTAACCTTTTTTTTGTGGAATGAACAGCTGACTGAAGACAGGACAGAAGGGCATTCGTGCGGTTGAGTCTGTTTCTGCTGTAACATGGACTCTTAACAACATAATGAAACTGAATAATGTTCATTCAAATTATGCTAAAGGTAGTGAACTGACGTTGCCACGAGCAGCAACGCAGATATTGAGATGAGCGAGATGCAAGACTTCGCTCTCACAGTCACACACAGTGCAGGGGTTTGCTTTACGCTGTCACTCTTCCTGCATTTACTTCCTGCTTTGCTCCTATGGGTACACYCGGAATGACCGCCAGTCTACCCATAATGCCATAATTGACAGGAATGAGGATGCCGTTCTATTCATTTTATTACAATATGTGCTTGGAGTTCAAACAGTTAACCCAAACTAAACTATGAGTGTTATTAAAATTCTTATTGAACATTCAGGTAAAGTTTTTATGAAGTTATTCAAAAACCTCCAAATATCCTTTACATTTTGTTCAAAACATTCACAACATTTAGAGAATGTTCTCAGAACGTTATTTAATTACCTTCAAATAACCTATAGTTTCCAGTCTCAGAACGTTAATAAAACCTTGTGTAACGAGTGCGCTGAGAGTCGGGAAGCAAGTTCAGGGAGTGAGTGTTTTAATAAATAAAAGAACCGATGAACACGAGACACAAACAACGCACCAACATGAAAACAGAGTCAATAACACCTGAGGAAAGAACCAAGGGGAGTGACAGATAGGGAAGATAATCAAGGAGGTGATGGAGTCCAGGTGAGTGTCATGAGGTGGAGGTGCGTGAGACGATGGTGACAGGTTTGTGGGATAATCAGAAGCCTGATGACCTAGAGGCCGGAGAGGGAGTATACGTGACACCTTGAAGGAAAACCATAGTAAAACGTTCTCAGAACTTCCCTGCAACCAAAAAAATATACGTTCCCAGTAGAGGCAAAATGTTCACTTCCGATCTCTAATGTTCACTTTTTTTCTGTTTTACCTGTCAGGAAACGTATGGCTTCGTTCATCGAACCAATGGGAAATCAAAAACAGGGACTAGTGTGTGTGTGTTTGTCGGAGCTTATTAGGCTATGCTCCAAGGACACTGGGAGCACATTACTAATCATAGCACCAAGATGTTAGACTACACTGCAGGTTAAAAAGTAAAATGTCAAAAAAGCAATGTGTAAGTCTTCCATTCTGAATCTCAAGTACTTTCAGCTGCAGCACAGCGGGCTGCATGTGTGATGTCATTGTCACAGTATTCCACTGAGAACAGATCAGTCTATTTCAGTTCGGTGTACAGGGAATGGGATAGGCACCACACACAACAGAAAGAGAGAACATAGAAAATATGTGAATAACGACGTGAACCTTGGTTGGTTTAAAGAATCTTGAATGTTTGTTTTGAGTGCTCGTCTCTTTCTGAAATAAAATACAAGCCTTTCAGATGTGTGAGGAGAATACAGCTGCCTTGAGAAGAAGCATCCTCACCAAACACATGTACAGTGCCTTCAAAAAGTATTCACATCCCTTCAATTTTCCCACATTTTGTTGTGTTCAAGACTGAATTCATAATGGATTCAATTTAGATGTCACTGATCTACACACAATACCCCATAATATCAAAGTGGAATTTTGTTATTTCGAGAAAGAAAATTGTCAATAAGTCAAACATGAGTCAATAAGTATTCAACCCCTTTGTTATAGCAAGCCTAAATAAGTTCAGGAATAAAAATGTGTTCAATAATAGTGGTTAATATGATTTTTGTACCCCACACATATAATTACCTGTAAGGTCTCTCAATCGAGTAGTGAATTTCAAGCACAGATTCAACCACAAAAACCAGGGAGGTTTTCCAATGACTCTCAAAGAAGGGCACAAATTGGTAGATGTGTAAAAATAAAAAGAGCAGACATGAACATGGTGAAGTTATTAATTAGGCTTTGGATGGTGTATCAATACACTCAGTCACTACAAAGATACAGGTGTCCTTCCTAACTCTGTATGCTAGCTATGCTACCAGCTTATACGAACGGGAGTTAGCATTTAGCATTCACTTCTTCTAAACCTGAAAAGGTCAAACTTCTCAATGTTATGCAGAGAAAACA
Organism: Salvelinus sp. IW2-2015; assembly: GCF_002910315.2. NCBI lineage: Eukaryota > Metazoa > Chordata > Actinopteri > Salmoniformes > Salmonidae > Salvelinus > Salvelinus sp. IW2-2015. Next base: position 47,679,060 of record NC_036858.1, read on the forward strand.
GCCAAATATATCAAAATTTAACTTTAGTAACCACATTGTGGGCCTGTTACAATACATCAATCAGGACGGATTTAATGAATGTCCACTTTGTTAGATCAGACTTGTTGAATGTGAGCCAATCTAGCATCCTGTTTCTATCCCCCATGGTCTGCGTTCCATTGACCTCTTTACCACATCTATTTGACTGGTAAACTCATAGGTACACGCACAATGGCTGCCTGGTACTGTGATGCAATAATTTCCATGGTAATGTATAATGTTAATTCAAATGATGTTAACTAATGTGGCTGACRYAATGGAATGTATTTTTTGTAATGTCCGTTGAGTTGAATCAACAAATCACAGGACATAGAGACATCGCATGAGTACAAAAAAAGTATGAAAATGTATGCACTCACATAAGTCGCTCTGGATAAGCGCGTCTGCGAAATTTAATTAACATTTCATTAGTACACTTCCTGCTTTGCTCTCATGGGTACACTCGCAATGGCCGCCAGTCCACCCATTATACCATAATTGACTTGAAAGGGGACACTCGTTTTACTCATTCTATCTCTATGGCAGCACATGCAGTCCGGAGCGGAGGAGGAGAGAAAATGCGACTATTTGAACAGTTATAACGGTGACCGCAGTTATTTGGCTGGACAATAACCGTCATCCGAAATTCCATGACCGTCAAAGCCCTACGTGATATGAGAAAACTGAGAATGGATCAACAACATTGTAGTTACTCCACAACACTAACCTAAATGACAGAGTGAAAAGAAGGAAGCCTGTACAAAACAAAAAATATTCCAAAACATGCATCCTGCTTGCAACAATGCACTTAAGTAATACTGCAAAATCATTGACAAAGAAATGCACTTTTTTTACTGAATACAAAATATTATGTTTGTGGCAAATCCAACACATCACTGAGTAACACTCTTCATATTTTCAAGCATGGTAGTGGCTGCATCATGTTATGGGTATGCTTGTCATCGGCAAGGACTAGGTTTTTTTTTTTTTTCTTCCAGAAATGAAATAGAGCTAAGCACAGGCAATATCCTAGAGAAAAACCTGGTTCAGTCTGCTTTCCAACAAACACTGGGAGACAAATTCACCTTTCAGCAGGACAATAACCTAAAACACAAGGTCAAATCTACACTGGAGTTGCTCACCAAGATGACATTGAATGTTCCTGAGTGGCCTAGTTACAGTTTTGACTTAAATCGGCTACAAAATCTATGGCAAGACTTGAAAATGGCTGTCGAGCAATGATCAACAACCAAAGTTTGAAGAATACATTTAAAAATGATGGACCAATATTGTACAAACCAGGTGTGCAAAGCACTTAGAGATCGCCGCCAAAGGTGCTTCTAACAAGTATTGACTCAGGGGGGTGAATACTTATCTAATCAAGATATACTAGTGTTTCTTTTTCATGAATGTTTAATAAATGTTAGAATTTTTCTATCACTACGACATTACAGTGTTCTGTTTACAATTAAATCCATTTTAATCCCACTTTGTAAAACAACAAAATGTGGAAAACATCAAGGGGTGTGAATACTTTCTGAAGGCACTGTATACTTCACTGATACAATCCATTGTTTACAGTAAACTGAAGAATGTTAGTAGGCACTTCATATAAAGAGTGATGACTTCATTTGGTCCAGTGCTATGGCTCACAAGACCTCTCAAAACAAGGACTTAAGTCAGCAAGCCAGTCAGTTAGTCAGTCAGTCAGTCAGTCAGTCATGCCAGCAAGACCACAAAGCAGCCCCCTTTGTCACCTCTGAGTAACTCCATGGCTCCGCTGCCAAATCTATTGCCTTCCGCCTGCAAGCTCTTGATTACAATAGTAAACATTGATGTCTGCTAGCCTGGTTAAACCAGACTAGAGTAAAACAATGGTGAGCTGTGCAGTATTCAGTCTGGTTTAACCAGCCAAGGTGTGTGCAGGGCCTAGATGATGTAGCATCAGATGCCCTGGGCCCTTCCTCCCTCCGCCTTGTAGGAAGAAAACCACAGTATAAGGGAAACACTGCACCGGAATGACACAGCATGGAGGAATGCACAGGCGGATGCGGTCTGTTTCCTACCCTCCCTCTCTCTTTCTCTCTCTCTCCATTCCCTCCCTCTCGCGTTCCCCCACCCCCCACCTCTCTCCCTCCCTCTTTGTGGCCAGGACCAGAGTCAGACCCAGTAATTAGTGAGGTTATTTTCTCCAGAAGGCTAGATCTGTGTTCATGGGGCTGAGCGTGTGTCAGAGGATGTGTCCCAAATGGCACCCTATTCCCTACATAGTGCACACCCTATACGCTACGTAGTGCACTACTGTTGACCAGGGCACATAGTGCTCTGGTCAAAAGTAGAGCACTACATTCATGGGTTGCACCTCCGTCACTCGTTCACACCATTGTTATGAACGTTCTAAAGAAATCTCATCCATAGTGACTCCTGAAAGTCGAGTGGTGCCCAGTCATTCTTAACCGGGGCTCATGATTGTTTTAGCAATGCTAACGTTAGCTTGCTAATACCCATTGCTTTCCCTTCAATCTTGCTCTCCCCAATTATGAAGTCAATCTGACGACATTACAATGATGAAAAAAGTTCTTCCCATTAATTATTCGCCTACTTTATAAATGCCATCGTATTTCCAAGCCATTGTAATTAACTTTAGACTAAATCTTCAATTGAGATGCGAGTAGAACGTTCAGTCGATCGTCAGTCTTCAAGAGAACGTTCATAACGATGGCGTAATGCAACTTGCAACCTATGAATACGGGACAGGGTGCCATTTGGGATGCCAAAAGAAGTCCAGCTGCCATCCCACATGATTTGATATTGATATAAAAACGTCTGCATTGGGCCTTGCTTTTTGTGGATGTGTGTGTATCAACATTTAACATTTTTCTAACAGTTCTACTAGCCAGGCACTCTGGAGAATCATGACCAGTGTTACAGCACAGCACACATATCCTTCCTTTACCAGAGACCGCAGAGGAAGTGTGTGTGTGCGTGTGTGTGTGTGTCAGCTCAGGTCAGAAGTGCACAAACCAGAACCGTTGTGGCTGTTCACAAAAGTGGCTTCCTCTCGGTTTCATCACTTGGGGGCGGCCTTTGTTAGCGTGCGGAAAGGCCTGCAGAGGGAATGAAAATATTGGCAAGTCTCTACAGCTCTTCTGGAGACCTGCAGCTGCACCGACCGCACAGTGAACACACACACACACACACACACACACACACACACACACACACACACACACCTGTCTCTTATACACATCTAGATGTGTATAAGACAAGTCTCTACAGCTCTTCTGGAGACCTGCAGCTGCACCGACCGCACAGTGAACACACACACACACACACACACACACACACACACCTGTCTCTTATACACATCTAGATGTGTATAAGAGACAGCTCATACACACACACACACTAAAGTACATGTCATGTAAAGTACATGTCGGATTGGGGCGGTAGGCAAATTGGAGTGGGTCTAGGGTGTCAGGTAGGGTGGAGGTGATATGATCCTTGATGTAAAGTACATGTCATGTAAAGTACATGTCGGATAAAGTACATATCATGTAAAGTACATGTCGGATAAAGCACATGTCATGTAAAGTACATGTCGGATAAAAACTGGCATGACCGGTCTGGAGGAAACGGAAAAAACTTTCCAAATATCGACAAAACAAAATATGCTAGACAAAGTTGATTTTTTTTGTGTCTTCAAAATGAATTATGCGAGAAATGTCAGTGAAAACGCTTTTATGTGCAAATATTGATATAACAACCATCATATTGAAGTAAACTTGGAGTCACGTGATGACATGGTGTGTGGTCCTTCCACCACGACTCGGAAAAGCATACAGGTTATTATACTACAGATGAAATAAGTTATGATGAACTTCACAGGGTGGTGAAAGTGCACGGTGATGACCTTAATGCTCCTTTCCAATAAATATCGAGGGTCATATTCTGGTGACATGATAATCGATGCTTGACTGCAGCTTGACAAATAAAAAGAATCTAGCTCTTTTGCCCATAATAATAATCTCATCATGTAGGCTTTACGTGCGCTCTAGCCAGCAGTATGCAGATAACGCACATTCGCCATAAAACGCAACATTTCTTGTGAGAAAACCATCAGTAGAGTTAATAAAGCTATGGAATTTCTCAAGCAAGAATTTTGCTACGACTGTCTGTGAATTGTATGTGGGGAGTGGAAAACTGAAAACTAACTGTTATTGGCAGAGAGGTTTGGAACTGACTTTGTTATTTGTCTATTAACCAATTTACCGCATGGTGATGACACAATGAACATCCAAAACCCCCGCCCATGCAAACCTACTGATTAGAAGGTGTCAGCTTCATCAGTGGTTGTACAATATGATTTAAAACACAGGCAAACAGAATTTTGATTGAACTGGGCCTTTAATGGAAATGTTGAACTTGTGTTTCCATTGTGTAGAGAAGAGTGAAAACCAACAGAATGAAAGCAAAGCCATCTGAAACTATTCACAGTTGATAGAGTGCAGCAGGTTGCTCTCTCCCGTCCCCCCCGCTCTCTCTTATACACTCAGACACGCACACGCACACGCACACGCACACACACTAGTACAGTTGCGATACCCAAATTATGACTTGGTTGATGATACCAGGTTTAGTATCACGATACTCAATACCAAAACGGTACCACGGCAACAACAAAAAAAGCCTGGAGAGTTTTCAATATCACACTTTTTTTAATAGAAAAACAACAAAATTAGATGTGGTTTAAGCATTGTTGTGGTTTTTGAACATCAGTGGACCACTTTTGAGGTCTGGGAAAAATCTAAGAGATGTAGATTTTTGCGTATAGCTACACATGAACTAGCGGTGTTTCTGTAGCTCACATGTAATGGACTGCAAAATAATCACGACTGCCAGGTAAGCAAGGGCTACTTTGTAGTTAACTTTAAATTGAGAAGGTTTTTGGGAGAACGTTTCAATCTACCCGAAGACGGTTATCATTAGCATCGCTAACGGCTACACAAAGTGGTAGACATGCACGCACCACACACACACACAGAGAGAGGGGCCTTCCTGTGCCGTTGCCTCTTCAGAAAGTTGCAAAGAATATGAATCACTGATGCATTCTGTTCATGTCATTTTAAAAACTTGGGCAAGTTATTTCATTTTCTAATAAATTCAATACATTTAGTTGATTTCCAAAACGTGATACACATTCGATAGAAGAACCAAAAGATCTGTTTTTAACAAACACACACAATCTTTCTCTCTCACACACACATGCTCTCTCTCTCTTACTATCACTACCACTCCACCACTTTTCAAAAGTGGCAGCGGATCTGTAAACCCTAGCCGAAAGAGAAGACAGCAGTTTCACGAAGGGTGACACTCCTCAACTGAGAAAGAGAGACAGGGAGAGAGAGAGAGGGAGACAGAGAAACAGACAGACAAAGAGACAGAGACAGAAAGAGAGAGACAGAGATCGACAGACAGAGAAAGAGACAGACGGACAAAGAGACAGACAGACAGAGACAGAGAGAGACAGACAAAGAGAGCGAGAGAGACAGACAAAGAGAGCAAGAGAGACAGACAAAGAGAGCGAGAGAGACAGACAGAGAGAGTGAGACAGACAGAACAGACAGACAGAGAGGGCAGACAGACAGACAGACAGACCAGACAGACAGACAACGACAGACAGACAGACAGACAGAAGAGACAGACAGACAGAACAGACAAGACAGACAGACAGACAGACAGACGAGACAGACCAGAGACCAGAGATAGACAGACAGACAGAGACAGACAGACAGACAGACAAAGAGACAGAGACAGACAGAGACAGAATCAGAGATAGACAGACAGAGAAAGGAGACAGACATACAAAGAGAGCGAGAGAGACAGACAGAGACAGAGAAAGAGACAGACATACAAAGAGAGCGAGAGAGACAGACAGACAGACAGACAGACAGACAGACAGACAGACAGACAGACAGACAGACAGACAGACAGACAGACAGAGACAGGCAGACAGGCAGACAGGCAGACAGACACAGACAGACAGATTGACCGAGACGGCCCTTTAATTTGGTGCTCCACAATCCTTCTATAAACCTCTCTCTTTGACTTGCTTACTCTCTAACACCACTATGTCTTCAACCTGGTTCTCTTTTACCCTTCTCTCTATCCCTCTCTTTCTCAATCTCTATTTGATTATCTCTCCCTCTGTTTCAATCCCTCTCTTTGCCTCTCTCCCTCCCTCCCCCTCTCTCTCACTCTCTTTCATACACACACACACAGTACAACTAACCGTGTGGGGACACACAATTCAGTCCCATTCCAAATCTTATTTCCCCTAACCCCTAACCCTAAACATAACCCGAAAACCTAACCTTAACCCTAGCTCCTAACCGTAAAACTAACCTTAGAATTAGGTTTAGGGTTAGGAGCTAAGGTTAGTTTTACGGTTAGGAGCTAGGGTTAAGGTTAAGGTTAGGTTTTCGGGTTAGGTTTAGGGTTAGGTTTAGGGTTAGGAGCTAACTCTAACACTAAACCCCCTAGAAATAGCAGTTGAACTTGTGGGGACTAACAAAATGGCCAGTTGGTCATTTACTTCTCTTGTATAGTTAAACACCCACACACACACACACTGCTCACATTAAGCCCACTTGTGCTCTGCCTCTTGGCACGGAGAGGAGTGGGTGAGGGTCATATTTCAGGGGGCCAACTGTTGGACACACAGTTAGTAGCCTGTTGCTGTTCTCTCTGTTCTTATACACACACACACACACACACACACACACAAACACACACACTTACTCTCTGGTTAGCGGGGGCAGGCAGGGTTCTATGTCTCAGTCTGTGTTGGCGGGGACAGGCAGGGTTCAATGTCTCAGTCTGTGTTGGCGGGGACAGGCAGGGTTCTATGTCTCAGTCTGTGTTGGCGGGGACAGGCAGGGTTCTATGTCTCAGTCTGTGTTGGAGACGGCCAACGGCGGCCCAATCCTGTCAGCAGGGGCAGCCAGGGTTCTATGTCCTCAGTCTGTGTTGGCGGGACAGGCCAGGTTGCAATGTCTCATCTGTGTTGCGGGGACAGGCAGGGTTTCTTATAGGTCACGCCTCATGCTGTGTTGCGCGGACACGCCGTCTACACGTCGTGATTGGAGATGGACCAAGCAGGGTTCATGTCCAGCTCTGTGTTGGCGGGGGTACAGCAGGGTTCTGATTGTTGCAGTCTTCTGTTGGAGTGGCCAGCCATGGGTTATCTATGGCTCTCAGTCTGTGTTGCGCGGGGACAGCAAGGTTCTATGTCTCGAGTCGTGTTTGGAGGGGACAGCCAGTCTAGGCTCAGATCTGTGTGGCAGACAGGCAGGGTCTATGTCTTCAGTCTTAGTTTTCGGGACAGCAGCTGCCATCTGGTGGAAGTCTATGCTCAGTCTGTGTTGAGCAGTTAGCCAAGTCGTTGAACAGGCAGGGTTTCTATGGCTCAGTACTGTGTGCGCAGGACAGGCATAGGCGTCTATGTCTCAGTCTGTGTGGA
>NC_036858.1:47686624-47689818 GCF_002910315.2 Salvelinus sp. IW2-2015
AGTGGGAGGCAGCATGGTTATGTTGCAGTCTGTGTTGTGGGGGCAGGCGATGGTTGATATGTTCAGTCTTCCGTAGGGGGGGCAGGCATAGGTGGAGTATGTTCAGTCTTGTGGTGGGGGCAGGCATGGTAGGTATGTCTCAGTCTGTGTTGGTGGAGAGGCAGGCATGAGTTAGTAATGTTTTCAGTCTGTGTTGGGGGGCAGGCATGTTGTAATGATCAGTCTGATGTGGATAGGGCAGGCATTGGTGGTATGTCTCGTCTGTGGTGGTGGGGGCAGGCTGAGTTCGGTATGATTCAGCTTGTGTTGGGGGGGCAGGCATGTTGTATGTCTCAGTATGTATGTTGTGGGAGGCAGGCAATGGTTGTATGTTTCCGTCTGATGTTTGGTGGGGGCAGGCATGGTTGTATGATTCAGTCTGTGTTGAGTGGGGCAGGCATGTGGTAAGTGTCTCAGTCTTTGTTAGGTTGGGGCAGACATGGTTAGGTATGTTCAGTCGATGTTGTTGGTGAGGGCAGGCATGGTGGTAATTGAGTTCGTCTGTGTAGTGGCGGGACAGGCAGTGGTGTATGTCTTCGTCTGTAGTGTTTGCGGGGCAGGCATTGGTTGTATGTCTCAGTCTGTGTTGAGGTGGCAGGCCTGATGGTTGTATGTTCAGTCTGTGTTGGCATGGAGCAGGCTATGGTCTATGTCTCAGTCTGTGTTAGAGATCGGCAAGAGGTTCTTGGCTCAGTCTGTGTTGCGGGGAGCAGGCATGTGGTATGTCTCAGTCTGTGTTGGAGGGCAGGACGATGTATTGTCTCAGTCTGTGTTGGCCATGGGCAGGTATGTGGTGTGTCTCAAGTCTGTGTTTGGATGGCAGGATGTGCGTGAGGTCTCAGATTCTGTGTTTCCGAGTGGGGCAGGTATTGGTTTTGTTCTCAGTCTGTGTTGGCCTGGGGACAGTCATGGTGTATGTCTCCAGATCTGTGTTGCCTGGCGCGAGGATGGGTAGTTGTCTACAGTCTGTGTGGCTGGGGCAGGCATTGGTGACGGATGTCGTCAGTCTGTGTTGGCCTGTGGGGCAGGCATGGTCGTGTCTCAGTCTTGTGTGGCATGGGGCAAGGCATGGTCTGTCTTCAGTCTGTGTGTGAGATGGAGTAGGTGGTGGATAAGGTCCTCAGTCTGGGTGGCATAGGGGCAGGCATGGCTGGTGTCTCAGTTCTGATAGTGTGGGCCTGGCAGGTATGGTGGTGATGTTCAGTCTGGGTGGGTGGGCATGGCAGGAATAGGTGGTGATAGTCTCAGTCTGTGTTGGGATGGCAGGTATGTGTGAATATGTCTCAGTCTTGTAGTTGGTGGGCAGGATTGGTGGATATGTCGCAGTCGTGTTGCCGGGGGCAGGAACAATGGTGGATATGATCTCAGTCTGTGTTGGTGGGGGCAGGCATGGTGGTATGTCTCAGCTGTGTGGGTGGGCAAGGGGACAGGCAGGGTTCTATGGCTCAGTCTGTGTTGGAGGGGACAGGCAGGGTTCTATGTCTCAGTCTGTGTTGGAGGGGACAGGCAGGGTTGTATGTCTCCTGAGCTGTGTTTGCTGTCTCTTTGTGCTCCTCTCCTCCTCCCACCTCTGTACACCGCTCTGGCAGAGCCAGCAGCGTCCTCCAGGTCTGTGGGGTTGATGTTGCACTTCTTCAGCACTGTTTTCAGCAGGTCCTTCTGTCCCCCTGCAACCCGCCGGCCAATGTGTAACTGGCCATACAGGATCTTCCGGGGCAGGTGCTACGGAGACATTCTAATGACATGGTCGCGCCAGCGCAGTTTGTGTCGAGTGACCATGGCCTCCATGCTCCTGCAGTTGGTCTTAAAAAGTATTTCCGTATGGGGCAGAGTCGCGCCAGGTGATTCCCAGGATGTATTGCAGACATCCTATGTGGAATCGCTCGAGTTGCTTGATATGGAGACTATAGGTGACCCAGGCTTCACAGCTGTAAAGAAGTGTGGTGATGCAGACGGCTTGATAGACGGCGACTTTGGTGTGGAGGTGAAGATCCCTGTTTTGGAAGACCCTGCGTCTGAGTTTTCTGAAGGCAGCGGAGGCTTGTTTGATCCGTTTTTGAATTTCGGGGTCCAGGGGAATTATCTTCTTTTGCATTTCTCAGCAGCTGAGTGGAACACTAGATAGGTGCGTGCGGTAGTCTATCCAGGCAATTTTTTGGACACCTTTTCTAGACCTCTACACAGCTGGAGTGAGCAGTGTGGCTTCTAAATAGGGCTGCTCAGTCCCCCTCCCACACACACACACACACATACACATACATACAGTACAGGTCAAAAGTTTGACACACCTACTCATAGAATAACAGTGAAGACATCAACACTATGAAAAAACACATATGGAATCACGTAGTAACCAAAAAAGTGTTAAACAAATCAAAATATATTTTATATTTGAGATTCTTCAAAGTAGCCACCCTTTGCCTTGATGACAACTCTCAACTAATTGAGAAACCACTACTAAAGGACACCAATAAGAAGCAGAGACTTGCTTGGGACAAGAAACACGTGCAATGGAGATTCGACCAGAAGAACTCCACTGGAATACTTTTCCATCAGTCTTGAAGGAGTTCGAACATATGCTGAGCACTTGTTGGCTGCTTATCCTTCACTCTGCGGTCCAACTCATCCCAAACCATCTCAATTGGGTTGAGGTCGGTGGGATTGTGGAGGCCAGGTCATCTGATGCAGCACCCCATCACTCTCCTTCTTGGTCAAATATGTGTTGGGTCATTGTCCTGTTCAAAAACCAGTGATAGTTCCACTAAGCGCAAACCAGATGGGATGGCGTATCACTGCAGAATGCTGTGGTAGCCATGCTGGTTGTGTGCCTTGAATTCTAAATGAATCACTGACAGTGTCACCAGCAAAGCACCCCCACACCATCACACCTCCTCCTCAATGCTTCATTTGGGAACCACACATGAGGAGATCATCCATTCACCCACACCACGGCGGTTGGAACCAAAAATCTAAAATTTTGACTCCAGACCAAAGGACAAATTTCCACCGGTCTAATGTCCATTGATGTGTTTCTTGTCCCAAGCAAGTCTCTTCTTATTATTGGTGTCCTTTAGTAGTGGCTTCTTTGCAGCAATTCGACCATGAAGGCCTGATTCACGCAGTCTCCTCTGAACAGTTGATGTTGAGATGTGTCT
>NC_036858.1:47689843-47717910 GCF_002910315.2 Salvelinus sp. IW2-2015
AAAGGAAGGAGTTGTCCGGGCTAAAGGTTAGCTGATGGAGGCGCTAGGCAGTTGGGCTAGCTGATACTAGCTAGTACTAGTTGCTGGCTAGCCTCTGTTAGTGTTCTAGGTTCAAGTAAAGAAAATAGGCAGATCCATACCACATTGGGTGAGGCGGGTTGCAGGAGAGTAATGATTTAAAGTTGGGAATATGCGAAGAGACGTTATAAAACCAGCGCGGTCTTCAGACAGGAGGATCTTGACAAACCCCGCACCCACCGGCGGGGTCGCTGCCTCACCGCAGCCAACATATATATATCTATAAAGATCATATTCCACGGGACCGACAAGACGAAGATGTGTATGTGTGTGTCAATGGCAAGACCACACTTTATAGTATAGTTCACGATACTTGACTGCTTATATACCAGGGTCACAGTCGCATTGACACGTGGTCGACAGAGACAGATTTACACACGCACCCACACACACACCACACCACACACACTACACACCAGGAGATACCAGAGAGGGAGTTATCCCTCGCTTTCTGACCGGCTCTCACAAGTACCAGTTAAGATGTTTGGACAAAGCTACTCATTCCAGGGTTTTTTCTTATTTGTATTATTTTCATAACATTGTAGAATGATGATAGAATAGACGATACATATGACACATACAATCTATCTACCGCGATATCTATACAACCAGAATATCATGGTGATTCCAGCCTGGAAGTGGGCATTGAAATTAACGGTGTGCTTGATTAACGAAGCTTTTTGTCGGTATTCTCTTTCCCGCATATCACTAAATATGTGGGTGTTCGTGAGCACATCAGATTGGTGCTTGGTGACAAGGTAGGGGTTGTATATGCAGAAGAATAGACTACTTAATGGTAAAACACGTCCATAGATTATTGGCAAGGGATACAGCTGAAAGTAAGTCATAAGAGGAAATGACAGTCCATCGATTGACTGTTAAGAGCTGAAGGGTAGTCAAATCCGGAAAATTGGCTTCTTCAAGTGCAGTCTGCAAAGAACCATAGTGGTATGATAGAAAGGAGCTACTATGAGGTACGCCACAGGGAAATTTGTGTGTAGTAGACCCAGATTATCTGGCTGGCAGAGAATCGAGTTCATATAAGAGTTACGAGCCTCCGAAATAGCAGCCGGCGAATACGATGGGCTTATGCAGCAGAGTTCAAGTAATCACCTGGATCATCGCAGCTAGCTAGCTGCTATCCGATTGGCTTCTCCTGGCTAACGTCTCTGTCCCGAAGCAAGCACCAATTAGCCTGGAGCTAGCCTATGCTAGGCCCATCTCCCGGCTAGCTGAAGAGGTCTATCAGCCACTCCTTTGGCTAAAATACCTATTTTGCCAGTTGGCCTGGACCTCTTTTATTGCCGATACGGAGCCCCGCCGATCCATCACGACTAGACTACCGACGTAATCCGCACGAGGGKTTTTTTCAACAAGCTCCTTCGTCGCGACGTCCCCTGAATGCCCATCTGCTAGCCTGCTAGCCGTCTAGAGCATACCGGACTGTTGGCTGAAGAGGTCCATCAGCCAATTTCTTGGGCTACTATACCTATTTTGCCAATTGGCCTGGAGCCTTTTACTACACGGCCCCTGCTGATCCATCATGACTGGTCTGCCGACGTAACCGCACAAGGGGGCTACAACAGACTTCTTGCGTCGCGATGTCCCGCTAAGGCCCTCTGCTAGCCTGCTAGCCCCGGCCCGCTAGCTGTCTGAATCGCCGTGTCTCCAGCCACCCAGCTACTCACTGAACCCTATGATCACTCGGTTACACATGCCTCTCCCTAATGTCAATATGCCTTGTCCATTGCTGTTTTGGTTAGTTATTATTGTCTTATTTCACTGTAGAGCCTCCAGCCATGCTCAATATGCCTCAGCTAACCCTCTTGTCCGACCTCCCACACATGCAGTGACCTCTCCTGGTTTAATTGATGTCTCTAGAGACAATACCTCTCTCATCGTCACTCAATGCCTAGGTTTAGCTCCACTGTTTTCACATCCTTCCATACCTTTGTCTGTACATTATGCATTGAATCTATTCTACCTTGCCCTGAAACCTGCTCCTTCTACTCTCTGTTCCGAACATACTAGATGACCAGTTCATATAGCCTTTAGCCATACCCTTATCCTACTCCTCCTCTGTTCCTCTGGTGATGTAGAGGTTAATCCAGGCCCTGCAGCCCCCAGCATCACACCCATTCCCCAGGTGCTCTCATTTGTTGACTTCTGTAACCGTAAAAGCCTTGGTTTCATGCATGTTAACATTAGAAGCCTCCTCCCTAAGTGTGTTGTATTCACTGCTTTAGCACACTCTGCCAACCCGGATGTCCTAGCCGTGTCTGAATCCTGGCTYARGAAGRCCMCCAAAAACCCTGAAATTTYCATCCCTAACTATAACATTTTCYRAMAAGATAGAACTGCCAAAGGGTGCGGAGTTGCAATCTACTGCAGAGATAGCCTGCAGAGGTCTGTCTTACTATCCAGGTCTGTGCCCAAACAATTTGCACTTATACTTTTAAAATCCACCTTTCCAGAAACAAGTCTCTCACCTTTACCGCTTGCTATAGACCACCTTCTGCCCCCAGCTGTGCCCTGGACACTATATTTGAATTGATTGCCCCCCATCTATCTTCAGAGCTCGTGCTGTTAGGTGACCTAAACTGGGACATGCTTAACACCCCGGCCATCCTACAATCTAAGCTTGATGTCCTCAATCTCACAGAAATGATCAATGAACCTACCAGGTACAACCCCAAATCCGTAAATATCATCCTAACCAACCTGCCCTTCAAATATCATCTCCGGCGCGGCCCACGCTTGGATTGTGTCCTACCTGACAGGTCGCTCCTACCAGGTGGCGTGGCGAGAATCTGTCTCCGCACCACGTGCTCTCACCACTGGTGTCCCCCAGGGCTCTGTTCTAGGCCCTCTCTATTCTCGCTATACCACCAAAGTTCACTTGCCTGTCCAATCCTCACATGGTCATCTCCTATCCATTGCTATGCAAGACGACACCAACAATTAATCTCCTCCTTTTCCCACACTGCAGCGAGAGAGCGCGAGTGAAATCCGCAATCTCTGCATGTCTGGCAGACATTCAGTGTGGATGACGGATCACCACCTCTCAAGCTGAACCTCGGCAAGACGGAGCTGCTCTTCCTCCCGGGGAAGGACTGCCCGTTCCAATGATCTCGCCATCACGGTTGACAACTCCATTGTGTCCCTCCAGAGTGCTAAGAACCTTGGCGTGATCCTGGACAACACCCTGTCGTTCTCAACTAACATCAAGGCGGTGACCCGTTCCTGTAGGTTCATGCTCTACAACATTCGCGAGATACGACCCTGCCTCACGCAGAAGCGCGCACGTCCTAATCCAGGCACTTGTCCATCTCCCGTCTGATTACTGCAGACTTCGTGTTGCTGGCTCCCTGCCTGTGCCATTAAACCCCTACAACTCATCCAGAACGCCGCAGCCCGTCTGGTGTTCAACTTTCCCAAGTTCTCTCATCACGTCACCCCGCTCCTCCGCTCTCTCCACTGGCTTCCAGTTGAAGCTCGCATCCGCTACAAGACCATGGTGCTTGCCTACGGAGCTGTGAGGGGAACGGCACCTCCGTACCTTCAGGGCTCTGATCAGGCCCTACACCCAAACAAGGGCACTGCGTTCATCCACCTCTGGCCTGCTCGCCTACCCACTCTGAGGAAGTACAGTTCCCCGCTCAGCCCAGTCAAAACTGTTCGCTGCTCTGGCACCCCAATGGTGAACAAACTCCTCACGGCGCCAGGTCAGCGGAGTCAATACCACCTTCCGGAGACAACCTGAAACCCACCACTCTTAAGGAATACCTAGGATAGATAAAGTAATCCTTCTAACCCCCCCCCTTAAAAGAGTAGATGCACTATTGTAAAGTGGTTGTTCAACTGGATATCATAAGGTGAAATGCACGCAATTTGTAAGTCGCTCTGGATAAGAGCGTCTGCTAAATGACTTAAATGTAATGTAAATGTAAATACACCTCTGCTGTCTTCAACCAGGATCTCAGCGATCACTGCCTCATCGCTTGCGTCCATAATGGGTCTGCGGTCAAACGACCACCCCTCATCACTGTCAAACGCTCCCTAAAACACTTCAGCGAGCAGGCCTTTCTAATCGACCTGGCCCGGGTATCCTGGAAGCATATTGACCTCATTCCGTCAGTAGAAGATGCCTGGTTATTCTTTAAAAGTGCTTTCCTCACAATAAGCATGCCCCATTCAAAAAATGTAGAACCAGGAACAGATATAGCCCGTGGCTCACTCCAGACCTGACTGCCCTTGACCAGCACAAAAACATCCTGTGGCGTACTGCAATAGCATCGAACAACCACTGCGACATGCAACTTTTTAGGGAAGTTAGGAACCAATATACTCAGGCAGTTAGGAAAGCAAAGGCTAGCTTTTCAAACATAAATTTGCATCCTGTAGCACAAACTCCAAAAGGTTCTGGGACACTGTAAAGTCCATGGAGAATAAGAGCACCTCCTCCCAGCTGCCAACTGCACTGAGGCTAGGAAACACTGTCACCACCGATAAATCCATTATAATTGAGAATTGCCATTTTTTTCTACGGCTGGCCATGCTTTCCACCTGGCCACCCCTACCCTGGTCAACAGCCCTGCACCCCCCACAGCAACTTGCCCAAGCCTCCCCCATTTCTCCTTCACCCAAATCCAGATAGCTGATGTTCTGAAAGAGCTGCAAAATCTGAACCCCTACAAATCAGCAGGGCTAGACAATCTGGACCCTCTCTTTCTAAAATGATCAGCCGAAATTGTTGCAACTCCTATTACAAGCCTGTTCAACCTCTCTTTCGTATCGTCTGAGATTCCTAAAGATTGGAAAGCTGCCACGGTCATCCCCCTCATCAAAGGGGGAGACACTCTAGACCCAAAC
Organism: Salvelinus sp. IW2-2015; assembly: GCF_002910315.2. NCBI lineage: Eukaryota > Metazoa > Chordata > Actinopteri > Salmoniformes > Salmonidae > Salvelinus > Salvelinus sp. IW2-2015. The sequence goes on from NC_036858.1 coordinate 47,694,794, forward strand.
TGCTACAGACCTATATCTATCCTACCCTGCCTTTCTAAGGTCTTCGAAAGCCAAGTTAACAAACAGATCACCAACAATTTAGAATCCCACCGTACCTTCTCCGCTATGCAATCTGGTTTCCGAGCTGGTCATGGGTGCACCTCAGCCACGCTCAAGGTCCTAAACGATATCATCACCTCCATCGATAAGAGACAATACTGTGCAGCTGTATTCATAGACCTGGCCAAGGCTTTCGACTCTGTCAATCACCACATTCTTATCGGCAAACTCAACAGCCTTGGTTTCTCAAATGACTGCCTAGCCTGGTTCACCAACTACTTATCAGACAGAGTTCAGTGTGTCAAATCGGAGGGCCTGTTGTCCGGACCTCTGGCAGTCTCTATGGGGGTGCCACAGGGTTCAATTCTCGGGCCGACTCTCTTCACTGTATACATCAATGATGTCGCTCTTGCTGCTGGTGATTCATTCTCTGATCCACCTCTATGCAGACAATACCATTCTGTCTACTTCTGGCCCTTCTTTGGACACTGTGCTAACTAACCTCTATACGAGCTTCAATGCCATACAACTCTCCTTCCGTGGCCTCCAACTGCTCTTAAATGTAGTAAAACTAAATGCATGCTCTTCAATCGATCACTACCAGCACCTGCACACCCATCCAGCATCACCACTCTGGACGGTTCTGACTTAGAATATGTGGACATCTACAAATACCTAGGTGTCTGGCTGGACTGTAAACTCTCCTTCCAGACTCACATTAAGCATCTCCAATACAAAATTAAATCTAGAATCGGCTTCCTATATCGCAACAAAGCATCCTTCACTCATGCTGCCAAATATACCCTCGTAAAACTGACTATCCTACCGATCCTTGACTTTGGCGATGTCATTTACAAAATAGCCTTCAAACACTGTACTCAGCAAACTGGATGCAGTCTATCACAGTGTCATCCGTTTTGTCACCAAAGCCCCATATACTACCCACCACTGCGACCTGTATGCTCTCGTTGGCTGGCCCTCACTTCATATTCGTCGCCAAACCCACTAGCTCCAGGTCATCTATAAGTCTTTGCTAGGTAAAGCCCCGCCTTATCTCAGCTCACTGGTCAACATAGCAGCACCCACCCGTAGCACGAGCTCCAGCAGGTATATTTCACTGGTCACCCCCAAAGCCAATTCCTCCTTTCCTTCCAGTTCTCTGCTGCCAATAACTGGAACGAATTGCAAATATCACTGAAGCTGGAGACTCATATCTCCCTCACTAACTTTAAGCACCAGCTGTCAGAGTAGCTTACAGATCACTATACCTGTACATAGCCCATCTTGTATATAGCCCATCCAACTACCTCGTCCCCATACTGTTATTTATTTATTTATGCTCCTTTGCACCACAGTATCTCTACTTGCACATTCATCTTCTGCACATCTATCACTCCAGTGTTTATTGCTAAATTGTAATTATTTTGCCACTATGGCCTATTTATTGCCTTACCTCCCTTATCTTATCTCATTTGCACACACTGTATATAGACTTTTTTCTATTGTGTTATTGACTGTATGTTTGTTTATTCCATGTGTTGTTTGTGTCGCACTGCTTTGCTTTATCTTGGCCAGGTCGCAGTTGTAACTAGCCTACCTGGTTAAATAAAGGTGAAATTAAATAAAAATTAAATAAAAACGTATATAATGTGTTGGAAAGGGACTTCTTTCGCACTGTTGATGAAATCATTTCATTGAACTCAGCTGGGTTCCCCACTGCTTTTATATAACTGACAACTCCACTTAGTCCTCACAACTTCGCAAGTCGCATTAGTATATTTTCTAACACGTCCCCGCCGAAGAACTTAATTGAGCATCTGACCAAATTACACAAGATTTTAGTTCTGGGTTACCGAGATTCATGTACGATAGGCAGAGCTACAGCTTGAAGTCTCTCCTTACACAGTTCATATTAAAACCAAGAACAAAGAACATGTCTAACATACATGTAACTGCCAAAATAAAAGAAACACTAAAAGGATACAAAGTATATTTAAAGCAGGTGCTTCCACACAGGTGTGGTTCCTGAGTTAATTAAGCAGTTAACATCCCATCTCTGTCTTTGTTTCTCTTTCTCGCTCTCTATCCCTCTCTCTCTCATTCCCACTCTGTCTTTCTCTCTATCTCTCTCTCGTTCTCTCTGTTTTTCTCCCTCTCCTCTGACCATGCAGGCAGAGCAAGCCGTGACAGCAACTGCCACCTCGCCACACCATTTGTGAAATTATTCAAATGAGGCTATTGTTTTGTTGTTTACTGACTTGAATGGCTAGACAGACAAAAGGGAACATGTTTCAATTATTCATTAACAATCTCCCTTCCTCTCTCTCTCCCTCTCTCGTTCTCTTTTTATTTTTTCCTTATTTTTCCTCTCTCTTATTACCTCTCTCTCTCTCAATCCATATCCCCCTTCCTCCCCCTCCATCCACACCACCTCCCACCCTTACCTTCCCTCTCCTCGTAGGCGTTATGAAAAGCAGAGCCATTAAGGAATGTGTCCCTTCTTGTGATGTGGAGCATATTACAACCATTCATCAGAGGAAGGGGACACCTGACAGGCCGACAGACAGAGAGCAGTCTCTGTAATCACATAAAACCATGTCCCTACATACAAAAGTATGTGGACACCGCTTCATATTAGTGGACTCTGCAATTTCAGCCACATCCGTTGCTGACAGGTGTATAAAATCGAGAATAGCCATGCAATCTCCATAGACAAACACTGGCACTAGAATGGCCTTACTGAGCTGACAAGGTAAAAATATGTCGTTCTGCCCCTGAACAAGGAAGTTAAACCACTGTTCCTAGGCCGTCATTGTAAATAAGAATTTGTTCTTAATTAACTGACTTGCCTAGTTAAAAAAAGGTTAAAGAAATTAAAAATTAAAAAATAAACTGAAGAGCTCAGTGACTTTCAATGTAGCACCGTCATAGGATGCCACCTGTCCAACAAGTCATTTTGTCAAATTTCTGCCCTGCTMGAGCTGCCCCGGTCGACTGTAAGGGCTGTTATTGTGATGTGGAAAAGTCTAGGAGCAACAACGGCTCAGCCACGAAGTGGTAGGCCACACAAGCTCACAAAACGGGACCGCCAAGTGCTGAAGCACATAGTGCCTAAAAAAACGTCTGTCCTCGGTTGAAACACTCACGACTAAGTTCCAAACTGCCTATGGAAGCAATTTCAGTACAAGAACTGTTCCTCGGGAACTTCATGAAATGGGTTTCCATGGGCGAGCAGATGCACACAAGCCTAAGATCACCATGCGTAATGCCAAGCGTCGGCTGGAGTGGTGTAAAGCTCGCCGCCATTGGACTCTGGAGCAGTGGAAACTCATTCTCAAGAGTGATGAATAATGCTTCACCATCTGGCAGTTCCAAGGATGAATGCATATTGCCAACTCTAAAGTTTGTTGGAGGATCAATAATGGTCTGGTGCTGTTTTTCATAGTTCGGGCTAGGCCCCTTAGTTCCAGTGAAGGGAAATATTAACGCTACAGCATACAATGACATTCTAGACGATTCTGTGCTTCCAACTTTGTGGCAACAGTATGGGAAAGGCCTTTTCCTGTTTCAGCATGACAATGCCCCCATGCACAAAGCGAGGTCCATACAGAAATAGTTTGTCGAGATCGGTGTGGAAGAACCTGACTGGCCTGCACAGAGCCCTGACCTCAACCCCATCGGAAACCTTTGATTGGAATTGGAACACCGACTGCGAGCCAGGCCTAATCGCCCAGCATCAGTGCCCCACCTCACTAATGCTCTTGTGGCTGAATGGAAGCAAGTCCCCACAGCAATGTTCCAACATCTAGTGGAAAGCCTTCTCAGAACAGTGGAGGCTGTTATAGCAGCAAAGGGGGGAACAACTCCATATTAATGCCCATGATTTTGGAATGAGATGTTCAACAAGCACCTGTCCACATACTTTTGGTCATGTAGTGTATCATTCTTAGTATACACTCTACAAGGTGTCGAAAGCGTTCTACAGGGATGCTGGCCCATGTTGACTCCCAATGCTTCCCACAGTTGTGTCAAATTGGCTGGATGTTCTTTGAGTGGTGGACCATTCTTGATACACACGGGAAACTATTGAGCATGAAAAACCCATGCCCAGCCCAGCATGCATTTGTAATCTACTTGTGTGCTGCTGTAGCCACTTGCTTTAGCTACTGTCATGAAGTTCCCTAAATATTTCCATAAAGAAACACACAGGTGCTAAATCAAGGTGACTTACAAAGATGAGGACCAAGAGCAAGAGAGGGAGTGTGGTGATGTAGTGTTCACAAATAAATAACCATTGTGGAATCTGAAAAGACACGTATCCCGAAAGCATGTTACGTGCACATGCTAAAAGAAAGGAACGAGGTGGGTAGATAACTAAGTGTGTCATTGTAGCAAAGTAYTTATAAACAAAAAATCAGATCTCTTAAAAGTTCCATTCATTTTCGTTCTATTATCTATACAATAGGCCATAATTGATTTTGGCCCAGTATGCCTGGCATATTCCCATGTTCAAGAAGCTTTCCGTTTTGATTGGGTTATTTTGCCTAAAAACCTTTAGGCCTACCTATAGCAAGAGTGGCCAAACTGGTGTTTAGCATCCCCAGTGGCTCGTCAAGTGTGGAGGCACCATCGCGTGAGCCTGAAGCCACAGACTAGCCAAATTCGTGTTTCTAAAAATGAATTCAAAAAAGGAATTCAAAAGCACTAATAAGTAATTTTTTGTTTAATTTGTATTTAATTCTAAGTAAGTCACAGCCTATATGCGCAATTTATAGACTATAACGATTTAATACAGCGGAATGTTGTTTAAATGCTGAGGGCTTTATGTCCCTACCAGCATATTGTGTCTTACTCGCAAATGCATCACAATGTATTTATTTTTAGGCTATAACCTTGAAATAAATGAAATAATATAGCCTAAATAATTCATTTTCGTTCCTTCTTAGGCTCCCTGTCTGGCTCCGGACCTATTTAGAGTGTTTATATGCTGTTTAATACATTCACCTTTTCAAGTTTATTCAAATACTTTTCATTTAAATCCATATGGTTCGATTTCAATACTTAAAAACCAATTGGTAGGTTCAGGTAGACACAAAAATAGATGGGTGTTGGTTAAATTGTTATTTTAATGAATAGGGTCAATTTGGAGCAGCAGTTTTTTAGCGGAGCTGTAGGAAGCACTGCTCCATGAGCGATAAGCGAGATTTCCAACCGCTCAACTCTGCTCACATGCTCTGCTATGCACATACGTGGACATTATAAACGGTTATATTTTGGGTCACAGTTGCACGTGTTTTTGTAAAAACAATGAGGCTATGTCTGGCCCGCCAATTCGTTGTGTTTTTTTCAATATTGCCCGTGCGCTGACTGAGACTGACACCCCTGGGCTAGCGTAACAATCTATGTAGCTAGCTATTTATTTAGCAAGCTACAAACACAGAGCCTAACGTTAGCTAGCTAGCTGCTTGGAGGACGTAATGTCATGTCATTGGAGGAGTGGGTGAGTGACTGACTTTTTCCCCTCATATCATTTTTCGGTGGCTACAGCTAGAGTACAAGTGTCATTTGGTTAGCTAACAAGAAATGTGAATCACTTTGCTATCTAGCTAGCTATGCTGAACTTGAACAACTGTTATCCACAGTTAGCATATCTCTTAGTTGTCAATCAAATATATTTGGCATCGATCAAATGGGCGGGCTGGCAGGCAAGTTCCCATTCAGTTGTCAAAACATGGGTTGGAACAAGCATGCATTGGCAGGCAAGCTGCAGAAGGACGAGCAGGCCACTATTCCCCTCGTTCATCAGTGCAATTTTGATGGCCAACTAGCTGAAAAAGTTTGAGAAGGTTTATCTAATGTTCCCTCATTAGATTTTAGCTCATCTCACTCTGGCTAGCATTAGTTGTTGATCTTGTTGATGTGCATAGGCAACTGAGGGAGAGAGCCTACCTATTCATGGTTGTTTGATCAATAGGACAGTGAAGTTCCCAAATGTAAGAGGACTCCTGTGATATTTCCAGTACATATTTCCAGTAATCCATTCAGGTGTATTTTCTGGCTTTTGGAGAATGCATTCTAATGATCTAAAGTCACGCTGTTGCTACTGCCTGTAAACACACAGTCCAGTTCAAAGTGAATGAGGGCAGGCCCATGTGGCAAATGGCTTATTTGCATATAGGCCTACTGTAGCTCTGATTGGCTATGGACACCAGTCTGCGTAGACTCCAGTCCTAGACAAGACAGATTTTTATTTGGTTTTATTTACTGCAGTGACTATTAATTGTCCAAACGTACGGCAGCTTTCCCACTGTATATTGCTATAGAACTTTCACAAATGCATTACTATACGTAATTCCCAAACATTCTATGAATTTATAAAAACGTGAAAATGACCCCATCTACAGTGGCTTGAGAAAGTATTCACCCCCTTGGCATTTTTCCTATTTTGTTGCCTTACAACATGGAATTAAAATAGATTTTGGGGGGTTTGTATCATTTGATTTACACAACATGCCTACCACTTTGAAGATGCAAAATATTTTTATTGTGAAACAAACAAATAAGACAAAAAAACTAAAAACTTGAGCGTGCATAACTATTCACCCCCCCAAAGTCAATACTTTGTAGAGCCACCTTTTGCAGCAAATTACAGCTACAAGTCTCTTGGGGTATGTCTCTATAAGCTTGGCACATCTAGCCACTGGGATTTTTGCACATTCTTCAAGCTCTGCTGGGGTACAGCAATCTTTAAGTCATACCACAGATTCTCAATTGGATTGAGGTCTGGGATTTGGCCATTCCAAGACATTTAAATGTTTCCCCTTAAACCACTCGAGCGTTGCTTTAGCAGTATGCTTAGGGTCATTGTCCTGCTGGAAGGTGAATCTCTGTCCTAGTCTCAAATCGCTGGAAGACTGAAACAGGTTTCCCTCAAGAATTTCCCTGTATTTAGCGCCACCAATCATTCCTTCAATTCTGACCAGTTTACCAGTCCCTGATGAAAAACATACCCACAGCATGATGCTGCCACCATTATGTTTCACTGTGGGGATGGTGTTCTCGGAGTGATGAGAGGTGTTGGGTTTGCGCCAGACATTGCATTTTCCTTGATGGCCAAAAAGCTCAATTTTAGTTTAATCTGACCAGAATACATTCTTTCATATGTTTGGGGAGTCTCCCACAAGCCTTTTGGAGAACACCAAACGTGTTTGCTTATTACTTTCTTTAAGCAATGGCTTTTTTCTGGACACTCTTCCCTAAAGCCCAGCTTTGTGGAGTGTACGGCTTAAAGTGGTCCTATGGACAGATAATCCAATCTCCGCTGTGGAGCTTTGCAGCTCCTTCAGGGTTATCTTTGGTCTCTTTGTTGCCTCTCTGATTAACGCCCTCCTTGCCTGGTCTGTGAGTTTTGGTGGGTGGCCCTCTCTTGGCAGGTTTGTTCTGGTGCCATATCCTTTCCATTTTTTAATAATGGATTTAATGGTGCTCCGTGGGATTTTCAAAGGTTCTGATATTTTTTTATAACCCAACCCTGATCTGTATTTCTCCACAACTTTGTCCCTGACCTGTTTGGAGAGCTCCTTGGTCTTCATGGTGCCGCTTGCTTGGTGGTGCCCCCTTGCTTAGTGGTGTTGCAGACTCTGGGTCCTTTCAGAACAGGTGTATATATACACTGAGATCATGTGACAGATCATGTGACACTTAGATTGCACACAGGTGGACTTTATTTAACGAATTATGTGACTTCTGAAGGTAATTGGTTGCACCAGATCTTATTTAGGGGCTTCATAGCGAAGGGGGTGAATACTAATGCACGCATCACTTTTCCGTTTTTCTTTTTTTAGAATTTCTTGAAACAAGTTTTGTTTTTCATTTCACTTCACCAATTTGGACTATTTTGTGTATGTCCATTACATGAAATCCAAATAAAAATACATTTAAATTACAGGTTGCAATGCAACAAAATAGGAAACATGCCAAGAGGGGGTGAATACTTTCGCAAGCCACTGTAAGTGCTCAGTTGTCAGTAAATGTTTTTTAAAAAGATGGTTGTCATATTCTTCCTAGGGGTGTTTATGAACAGATTTTAATAAGATTTAATGTTGTTAAACGCTGTCAGTTCCACTTTAAAGCTGGTGAATAAAACTGTTGCCGGGCCAAAGTGACCGGGAGAATTTGTTTTTGCTAAATAATAATAATAATAAACCTGAATGTTTTATTTCATATTATGAGTCATGTTTTACCTTGCTTCAAAGTAGCCTATAGGCTAAATCCGACCATGTAAATGTGGAGGCAATTATTTGAAAAAGACTTCATAGGCGGCGCGTGAGTTTCAAGTTTGGGGAAGCTTACAATGTATCCTCCCGTTCTGCATGCCAATTATGATTTTAATTTGTGCATTTTCGTGGAACAGTTTAATTTCAATAATAACGTTTTCGTTTCGCAAAATTATTGTCACGTGGTTATTCATAAAAATCTGGATTAAAATAATATAAATCTAAAAGTTGAAACTCAACTAATGCGAGATCACTAGCCTCTGCCATATGGACACACTGATACGCCGTGATCCATTGACAGCTAAAGAAATGAGGGCATGGAACTCATAGCCTATAGGCCAATGCAGCAGTAGGCCTATAATTTCCATTGCTCTTTCACACGAGGATTGGTGATTATCGAGGGGGAGATTGTTGTTAAGATTTTACTGTGAGGAAGGAACTATAGTTTTAATGTATTATCATTCGCAATGGATGTTAAAAAAACACTATGCTTGCTCGGGCGCACACGCTCCCTCAACATTGGCGCACACGCTCCCTCAACATTATCAGGACAGAGAAACCAGATACATCCTCATTGCTTACATGGAGCACTCCAAACAAAAGACAATGGAAAAATTGACAAATCTTGTAAATTATGATTATGAAATAAACCAAAACTTGTTTCTCACAATTGTAGCAGGTTGTGAACTCTGAAAACCACGTTTCCACTCCGAGAATGGGAACTGTAAATAACTGTAATTAATACATGCATTAACCAATTATTTATATATACACTAGATGACTGACAGGGGGCGCTGTTTTGAAGCCACGGCGCCACCATCTTGGCACTCCCGCACCATTGTAAAAAAAACTTTGGAAGCTCGGGAAATGCATTTATTAATGTCTACATTTATTTTATTACAGACACCTAAATGCGTACTTTTAAATGATATTATGTGACCTAATGTAAACATTAAACATTTAAAAATATATAGAAACAGTTTCCTTGAAGTATAATTACTGTCCCCACTACAACAGAGAAATCCTTAGACATGTAATTCTGTCCTTTAAACATTTAATTGAAATACTGTAGAATTCCATTCATTCCTACGGAGGACTGCTTTTCTGAGGTGTGCCAATATAGCCGACCGGTGGCGTCAATCCTCTCATTGGCCAATACATTGCATCAGTAATCCAGGGATTATATACATCATTGGCATTAACAGAAATGAATGTAACCAGATGACGGGGATTAACGATATATTTACTATTGGTGACATATGTAATGGGGAATTGATTTTTTTTAAATCAAATGGCAAACAATTCACACAATGAAACAATGAATGCTCAAGAATTGATGGGAGACAGCTGAGTCCTTCTGGAGAGAGACTCGCCTATATCTTCGCCACACACCCCTCCCCTTCTTGTCTCAAGTTTAAATTATACTCAAGACACATTCTCTTCACACATATTTTAGATGCTTTTCACTGACAGCCCTAACTCAATAATCAGTTAGGCCTATTGCCACGCACACTGCCCAAACGGCGGGCCTCCMAAATAGGCATAGGCCTACGGGCTTGTGATTTTAAGCAATCCACATCTATTTTTTAAAAGAAGCTAAGGACCGTGGATTCCTCTGTAGCTAAGTCATGGTTTCTGGTGAAGTATAAGAGTTATGCCATTTCTCTCATGTTCTACTGTTTTTCATATCAACTTTATTTTATTGTCCAGAAGCCAAAGGCACAATCCTAGTCATATTAGCAACCTATCCTGGTTGTTGCATCTTTGGATTCCCCCTTTTTCTAAGTTTCAAACAGAAATGTTTATCTCTGTCACATATGGAACTGCTATCAGGTGTGCTGTTTAAAATTATGTTTTTCCAGATGTGCTGTTTAGAATGGGGATTTCCCCCAAATTGCATTTTGGCAAATGTTTGAAAATGATGTTTTATTGGCTGCTTCATTACATGAGTTGATGTTCTGTTAAGATGCATTACCATAATCTAAAATGTGATTTCTGACATTCTGAGCACCATGGGTATGCGTCCGGTAAATTTTGCAAATGACCGGTAAATTAGAATCTTTCCGGTCACGTTGTCCGGCACCAAGGAAGCCCTGACACACACACACACACACACACACACACACACACACACACACACACACACACACACACACACACACACACCACACACACACACACACCACACCACACACACACACACACACACACACACACAGGAGAGGAGAAACACTGGGATGCTGCCCTTTGTGTTACAGGAATACATTTTCCTCAAGTCAACATTATGGAGAGAGAGAAAGGGAGGGAGAAAGATGGAGGGAGAGAGAGAGAAAATGGGAGGAGAGGATGCAACTTTCCTTTCACTGTTCACCCTCCCTTTCTCTGACTGGCTGTCAACCTCAGTTTCAAGCTTCACACCCAATCCTCTCTCTTCTGTGAAAGGTGTTAGTTCTTCAATCCAAGCAGAGAAAACATTTCCCCTGGTGTGACTTGTTTTCATTGTGCAGCCATGACAACAGCTTTCCCAATACATAAAAAATCATTAAACTGGGAAAGCACTCCTGTATGTGTGTCTGTCAGACCAGAGTTCAAACACGTTTATTTGATTAGTTGTTATTTAAATACTTATTTTCTGCGCATTTGAGTATTTTCAAATACCTTATTTCAAAAACTCCTAGGACCTGGTTTCAATACAGGAGTATTTATTTGAATTTCAAAATACTCTGTATATTTGTGTATTTTCAAATGCATGCCAATATTCAAATACTTTCAAATAACAAATATCTGAATATCAACTTCAAAATGTATGTGTAAATAATTTAAATAATTTAAATAGTATTTGAACCCAGGTCTGGTGTGTGTGTGTGCGCGTGTGTGTAGGAAGAGGATAAGAGGGGTCGTTTGCCTACCTGTGTGGACTCTGACCTGGGCTGGGAGTGATGTCACAAGCCCCCCTCACCCCCACCCCTCCCTTCATGTATATCCTTCAGGAGCGGTCCTCACTGGTCTTCACCGTACACCGGACCTGACAGAGAGAAGGAGAGGGAAGGGAAATAGGCTGTTCAATTTCTGCAAAGAACTACAAGGTTACAAAGATTTGTTCTTGCTGCGAAAATGCTGTGTGTGTGTGTGTGTGTGTGTGTGCCACGAGACATTAGTTGTTAGCCCACTGAGCTAAAGCCTCAGGTATTAGCTCCGGGAGGTCACACTAGTCTTCAAGTTTACTCATCACATGAGCATAGTCCAGAGAACCACCTCTATTACAAGTGAATTCTGCAGGAATATGCAAATATGTCTGTCTGCAACACCCTTTCATCCAAGTGAAACGCTACAGTGAAATCCTCAAAGAAATGAATCACGTTAAACAAGAGTCAAGTCTCTATCTGTGACTTTAAACAGTGTAACTCTAAGCTGTGTGCGTGTGCGTAGATTTCCGTTAGGAAAATGTGGAGCTAGAAAACTTGACTGGGGAAGATTCTAACTTACCGGACATTTGAGAAATTTACCGGACCCATATGCAGTGGGTGCATAGCCTATTAGGGCGTCTACCCAGAATGACAAAAATCACATTTAGATTATGGTAAGGCATCTTAACAGAACATGGAACTCATGTAATGAAGCAGACAATAAAACATCATTTTCAATGAATAGCTCTGTTTGAAACTTAGAAAGAGGTGGAATCTAAAGATGCAACAACCAGGATGTTTTTATTTAACTAGGCAAGTCAGTTAAGAACAAATTCTTATTTTCAATGACAGCCTAGGAACAGTGGGTTAACTGCCTTGTGCAGGGGCAGAACAACAGATTTGTACCTTGGGGATTTGAACTTGCAACCTTTTGGTTACTAGTCCAACGCTCTAACCACTAGGCTATGCTGACACCGCACTGCCAAGTTGCTAATATGACTAGGATTGTGCCTTTGGCTTCTGGACAATTWAAAAAAGTATATATAAAAACAATAGAACAGGAGAGAAATTGCAAAACAGCGTGTCCAATAGGGATGAAAATGGAAATAAATGTGCCAAAATGATATAATTACTCGTTGGGAAAAAAAGTAATAATTCAAAATACATCTCCAGAAAGCATGATGGCCACAGAGGAAACGGGGATCGTTAGCTTCTAAAAAAAGAATCTATGGATTGTTTCAAATCACAAGCTCTATGCCTATTTGGGAAACCCGCAAATTGTGCAGCGAACGGCAATAGGCCTAGCTGATTATTGAGCTGCGGCTGTCAGTGAAAAGCATCTCAAATATGTGTGAAGAGAATGTGTCTTGAGTATAATTGAAAATGTTGAGACAAGAAGGGGAGGGGTGTGTGGCGAAGATATAGGCGAGTCTCTCTCCAGAAGGACTCAGCTGTCTCCCATCAATTCTTGAGCATTCATTGTTTCATTGTGTGAATTGTTTGTCCTTTGATTTTTTWAAATAAATTCCCCATTACATATGTCACCAGCAGTAAATGTACCGTTAATCCCCGTCATTTGGTTACATACATTTCTTTTAATGCATGTATTAATCACAGTCATTTTCCGTTCTCATTCTCGGAGTGGAAACGTTGTTTGCAGGGTTCACAACCTGCTACACTTGTGAGAAACAAGTTTGGGTTTATTTCATAACCATCATTTACGAGATTTGTACGTTTTTTCATTGTCTTTTGTTTGGAGTGCTCCATGTGAGCATGTGTCTGGTTTCTCTGTGTTGATAATGTTGAGGGAGCGCGCACGCATAGAAGTACCTGGCCTCCTGCGCGGAAATGTAGGAACGTGTTGTTTTAACATCCATTGCGAATGATAATACAGTGCATTCGGAAAGTATTCTGACCCCTTCACTTTTCCACATGTTGTTACATTACAGCCTTATTCTAAAATTGATTGAATAAAAAAAAAATCCTCATCAATCTACACACAATACCCCATAATGATGAAGCGAAAACAGGTTTTTAGAAATGTTTGCAAATGTATAAAAATAAAAAACAGAAATACCTTATTTACATAAGTATTCAGACCCTGCTATGAGACTCAATATTGAGCTCAGGGGCATCCTGTTCCCACTGATAATTTTATTTTTTATTTAACTAGGCAAGTCAGTTAAGAACAAATTCTTATTTACAACGACGGCCTACCTCGGCCAAACGCTAACCCAGATGACGATAGGCCAATTGTGCGCCGCCCTATGGGACTCCCAATCACAGCCGGTTGTGATACAGCCTGGTATCGAACCAGGGTCTGTGGTGATGCCTCTTACCTTGAGATGCAGTGCCTTAGACCGCTGCACCACTCGGCAACCCCTTGAGTTGTTTCTACAACTTGATTGGAGTCCGCATGTGGTAAATTCAATTGATTGGACATGATTTGGAAAGGTACACACCTGTCTATATAAGGTCCCACAGTTGACAGCGCATGTCAGATCAAAAACTAAGCCATGAGGTCGAAGGAATTGTCCGTAGAGCTCAGAGACAGGATTATGTCTGCAGCATTAAAGGTCCCCAAGAACACAGTGGCCTCCATCATTCTTAAATGGAAGACGTTCCTAGAGCTTACTGCCCGGCCAAACTGAGAAATCGGGGGAGAAGGTCCTTGGTCAGGGAGGTGACCAAGAACCCGATGGTCACTCTGACAGAGCTCCAGAGTTCCTCTGTGGAGATGGGAGAACCTTCCAGAAGGACAACCATATATGCAGCACTCCACCAATCAGGCCTTTATAATAGAGTGGCCAGACGGAAGACACTCCTCAGTAAAAGGCACATGACAGCCGCTTGGAGTATGCCAAAAGGCACCGAAAGACTCTCAGACCTTGAGAAACAAGATTCTCTGGTCTGATGAAACCAAGATTGAACTCTTTGGCCTGAATGCCAAGTGTCATGTCTGGAGGAATCCAGGCACCACTCATCACCTGGCCAATACCATCCCTACGGTGAAGCATGGTGGTGGCAGAATCATGCTGTGGGAATGTTTTTCAGCGGCAGGGACTGTGAGACTAGTCAGGATTGTGGGAAAGATGAATGGAGCAAAGTACAGAGAGATCTTTGATGAAACCTGCTCCAGAGCGCTCAGGACCTCAGACTGGGGAGAAGGTTCACCTTCCAATAGGAGCACGTCCCTTTAGCAGACAGCCAGACAATGCAGGAGTGGCTTTGGGACAAGTCTCTGAATATCCTTGAGCGGCCCAGCCAGAGCCCGGACTTAAACCCGATCAAACATCTCTGGAGAAACCTGAAAATAGCTGTGAAGCGACTCTCTCCATCCAACCTGACAGAGCTTGAGAGGATCTGCAGAAAAGAATGGGAGAAACTCCCCAAATACAGGTGTGCCACACTTGTAGAATCATACCCAAGAAGGCTTGAGGCTGTAATCAATGCCAAAGGTGCTTCAACAAAGTACTGAGTAAAGGGTCTGAATAGTTATGTAAATGTTAGATATCTGTTATTTTTATATATCAATTAATAAAAAGCATTATTTTGTCATGGATTTTGTCTTTCGGTCATTTTGGTCAGCAACAGTTTTATTTATTGACTTTTTTTTTGTGTGTGTGTGTTTGTGCTTCTGTATTACACAGTCTCTAAACCTTCTGTCACCTAACCACATAGAATCCCTGTGTTGATTGGTACAGATGTAAACCAATGTTAACCAGTGTTCTGAATCTTTACAGTGATCCTATAGGCTGTGATGACAAAGTCAAAGCTTGTCGGTTCAAAGCTCTTAAAACCACAACCTTTACTTTAGGCCTGCTGTGGGAAATCATGGCTTCTCATAACTCCTCTTAATATACACAAACACACAAGAGAGAATACACAAGCCACAAGAGCATGCACGAACAAACTCACACACACACCTCTCCTTATCATCAGAGTTGTCTGAGGAGCCAGCAGGGCTATAAAGCTGAACAGCGCAGCTCACACCTGAACACCACAGAGACAGAGACAGAGAAAAAGACAGAGAGAGAGAGAAAGAGATCGAGCTCAATGACCGCTCCGACACTAGTGCAAACATGAGGAAAGAGGGCGGAGATAGGGAAAGAGAGAGAAGGCGGACAAATAATTCTCACTTCCACTACACCAGACAAAGGTAGAGAAACAGACAGCTAAGCCTCAGAGAGGTAATCATCTATATGCAGAAAACGGAGCTGCAATTTAAACCAAGATAGGATATGTGTGTGTGTTTGATAGGTTTTGAGATGCTGTATAGCGAGGCCTCCCTCTGAATCAATTCACAACGAGGGAGATAGAAAGAAACCATTTTCCTTTTGTGGAAATTAAACACTATACTATAAGCCGTCTGTTAGTGTGATGCTTATCTGGAGGAAATTTGCACAGGAATACCATTTCCCACAACAAACAGGTCAATTGTTGAACCTTCTTAAAGGAGAATTTAGCTTTTTTACAACCAAATCCCATATTTTTTACGTAAATGTTTTTTTTATAGAAGGGTCCAGACACTTTTTCAATTTCACTTGTTTTTTGAGAAACTTACCCCATCTAGTGATTAACTTCCTCATCCTCATTGTGCAGGACGGGGGTTCTGAAAAACATGATACACCCATATACTGTACATCCTTTAAGAAACGAAAACGCAAAGTTATATTCCATTTTGTTGTGACTTGAGCGATACCTCAAGCAGGTATCTAGCAGCAGGCTCTCTCTCTATCTCTCTCCTGCAATATCGTAATCTTTTATTTCCTCCCTCATAAATGTCAACAGTGAGGGGTTTGGGAGCTCAGAGGCTGTATGTGTTTCCCTCAAACACATCAGTTGTAACAAAACCCTGTGGACTCTGTCTGTGTCGAGAGAAGAGAAGAGAAGAGAAGAGAAGAGAAGAGAAGAGAAGAGAAGAGAAGAGAAGAGAAGAGAAGAGAAGAGAAGAGAAGAGAGAGAGAGAAAGAAAAGAAAAGAGAGAGAGAGAGAGAAGAGAAAAGGAGAGAGAGAGAAAAGAAAAGAGAGAGAGGAGAGAGGAGAAGAGAGAAAAGAGAGAGAGAAGAGAGGAAGAGAGAGGAAGAGGAGTTTAGAGACGAGGAAGAGAGGAGAGAGAGAGAGAGAGAGAGAGAGAGAGAGAGAGAGAGAGAGAGAGAGAGAGAGAGAGAGAAGAGGAGAGAAGAGAGAGAGTGTGTGTGTGTGTGTGTGTGTGTCCTGTTGCTGTTGTGTGCGAGTCTGGTTTACCCGCCCGCGCTCCTGACACTAGCTCCAACCCCTGCTAGAGCCCGGACGTATCCAATGACGCAAGGCCATCCCAAATCTCCAGCACACATCTCACCAAAACAATATTTGTGTTTTTGGCCGTCAGGGCAGTCTGTTCCCTGCTCCCTGCCCTGCGAGCCTCTGTACTGAACAGGAACACAAAGAGGTCTTGAGGCGGTTCACACAAGGCTGTGTTGTTAAAAGGAGTGGAAAGCGAGCCAGAGCCATAAGATAAAGTAACTAGGCAATTCCACGGTAACGGAATTGCGCCGAGATTCAGATTTTTCACTTAAAATGTACACCAAACAAAAAAACACTGAACTCAAAGTTTAACAAACCATAAAACTCTATGCACAAGAACTACTTTTAATCATTTACACTGAACATTTTACAAAAACATTTACTTGAAGAACTGTGCAGATGCAACGTTTGGTAACAGTTTGGTAATTTCTGGGKTTTTTTTAACTTATGTGACCACATTTTCCAAAAACTGTTAAATATCTTCTCCGAACTAAGATTCAAATGATGTCTGTAGAAAGAAAAAATATTTATATTTGTGTTTTTGGCCGTCAGAGCAGTCTATTCACTGTTCCCAGCCCTAGTAAGAGAATTGCAGTAACGGAATTTCATCACGGGTCCCTGATCTGTACTACACAGAAATGCAGCATTATGGATACGAATGTCATTCTCTTCATGGTGATGTATCCTTAATAGGTACACAAAAGGAGAAATATGCAATATCCTCCTTTGCATATTTGGGTAAACAAGACCAAATTTGGTTGGTCCAAATCTGAACCAATCATAGATGTCTATGTTTCACAAGTTTGGACATCAAAGTACAGCACAGTAGTGTACAGTATAGTACAGATCAGTAGAATATAGTTCAGTACAGTAGAGGACAGTACAATAGAGTATAGTCAAGTAGAGTATAATTCAGTACAAGACAGTACAGTAGAGTTCATTACAGTACAGTAGAGTATAGTTGAGTGCAGTACATTAGTGTGCTCTACTGTCTACTGTACTGGACTCTACTCCACTCTATTCTACTATACAATACAGTACAGCACTGTACTGAACTATAATCCACTTTTATTTTCTTTACTGCACTGTACTGTGCTCTACTGTACTGTACTGTAATGTACTTTACTGAACTATACTCTTCTTTTCTTTACAGTACTGTACTGCACTCTACTCTACAGTCCAAACGTAAAATTGGTTCAGATTTGGTCTGGTCCCGACCAAATCTGAACCAATCATGGACGTCTATGTTTGGGCCAAATGAAGGCCGGTCCAGACGTCTGTGGGTGTTGAAATCAAGGCCAAATTTCAACTTCTTTTCAACGTCCATGGATGTCCGGTGTAGGTCAGTGCTCAGTGGGTGAGGATGCTGGTTACAGTAAATGGAAAGAGAAGGGTAGTTGTCAGTAAGAGCCGGGAGAGGTGACATTGATTGGGGAGAGAGAGAGAGAGAGAAAGAGAGAGAGAGAGAGAGAGAAGAGAGAGAGAGAGAGAGAAGAGAGAGGAGAGGAGAGAAGAGGAGAAGAGAGAAGAGAGAGAGAGAGAGAGAGAGAGAGAGAGAGAGAGAGAGAAGAGAGAGACGAGAGAGAGAGAGAGAGAGAGAGAGGAGAGAGAGAGAGAGAGAGAGAGAAGAGAGAGAGAAGAGAGAGGAGAGAGAGAGAGAGAGAGAGAGAGAGAGAAGAGAGAGAGAGAGAGGAAGAGAGAGAGAGAGAGAGAGAGAGAGAGAGAGAGAGAGGAGAGAGAGAGAGAGAGAGGAGAGAGAGAGAGAGAGAGAGAGAGAGAGAGAGAGAGAGAGAGAGAGAGAGAGAGAGAGAGAGAGAGAGCAGAAGAGAGAGAGGAGGATATTGGCCAAACTTTTCTGAAAAACGTTATCAGCTGAACATAACTGTATGCTAGTGGAAGGGAGGACAGTAGCAGGTCACCCAACTGTGGTTTGTGACTACTAGGATTTCCAATGGTAGCCAATAAAATTGCAGAATATCCGCTAACGATTTTTTTTAAATGCTGTTATCGATTTGGTAACAGAATTTCTGGCTTTAATCACTTAATAATTAATCAACAAAATTGACATCAGTAAAAACACTAACTAATTGGTAGGTCTACCTTCACTTGTTACTTATGTGTACTTTCATTATACTCCCTCTACATGAGGGACAGAAATTAGAAAAAGATATGTGGGCTATTGTAAGGGAATTTCAACGCAAAAGGCAATGTTTCTTAAACTTCAGGAGTCACAAAAAATGATCCTAAACTAAATATAAGTGTTGATATTAGTTGACAGGGGTCTTTAGTTCAACATTATTGTGTTTGAGGTATTTCTAATACCTTTTAAGACTTTTTCTGGTATATGTTTTCTAAGACCCCTTTTCCATCTGTTTGACAATAAAGTCTTTGCTTATACCTAAGTTCTAGGATGGAAAAATGTACAGCCTCAATTCGTCAGAGCATGGACTCTACACGATGTCAAAAGCATTCCACAGGGATGCTACAGCCCAAATCAAATCAAATCAAGCTTTATGTATATAGCACATTTGACATGAACGCAACACAATGCGCTTCACAGGAAAAAAACGAATAAACAATGAAAATACAAATTGAAATATTTACTACACAAGAAACATAAGAGGATAAAAAAACGAAAGAATAACAATTTAAAACTGAAAGACTAAAAAAGCACCTTAATAAAAAGCAAAGCTAAAAAGGTTTGTATTAAGATCCATTTTAAATATGTCCACAGTTGTATTGGGGATAAGTATTTCTGTATCAGCCTCAGATAGAAACGGCCGCACCTTGGCAATGTTCCTCTGGTGGTAAAATGCTATTATGGTCACATGTCTAATCTGTGATTCGAAATTTGTGTTCAGAATCTAAAATGGCACCTAAGTTTTTTACCTGATCTTTTAACTTTATTGCCGCAAATTAAAATGTGCGGCAGGATTCTCTCTCTGTGTTTGGATCCAATAATAAGTACCTTGGTCTATTCTTGATTTAGATTGAGGAAGGTGTGAGCCATCCAAGTAGTTAAATCATTAATACAGTTTAATAATGTATTTGTGGTGCTAAAATCCTCTGGTGACACAGAAATGTAAAGTTGTGTATCGTCTGCGTAGCAGTGAAAATCAATGTTATGCTTTCTGATAACGCTGCCAAGGGGTAACACGCTGTATATAAACTGAACAATATTGGACCCAAAATCGAACCTTGTGGAACACCACATGTGATATCTATTGTCTCAGAGTTATTTTCACCATGGATGATGATAAACTCTAGAGCGGTTAAATAGGTCCTAAATTTAGAACTGGACCGGAGAGGCCAACCCACTTCCTCATTCTGTCCAGAAGGACATCATGSTCAACAGTGTCGAACGCAGCACTTAAGGACAGAGAGCTGTTTGGCATCTGTGTTGGCTCTAAGATAATGTACCACTTTAACTAAGGCTGTCTCTGTACTGTTGTGGGCACAAAAATCTGATTGGATTTTTTTATTTTAAATACAGTTGATACTTTAAAAGAATTTTGCTATTTGAAAACCAATTTCTCTGGCCCATGTTGCTTCCAACACTTGTGTGAAGTTGGCTAGATGTTCTTTGGGTGGAGAATCATTCTTAATCTTGATACACATGGTAAAATGTTAAGCGTGAAAAACCCAACAGCGTTGCAGTTCTTGACAAACTACTATCATAGCCCATTCAAAGGCACTTAAATCTTTTGTCTTGCCCATTCACATGTGAATGGCACACATACTGTACAAATCCATGTCTCAAGGCTTAAAAATCCTTCTTTAACCGGTCTCCTCCCCTTCATATACACTGATTGAAGTGGATTTGACAACTGACATCAATAAGCGATGTAGGGCTGACCCCATTTAGTCGACTGGTCGATTGCTTGATCAATAGGCTGTTGGTCGACCAAGATTTTGTTAGTCGAGCAGTGGCAAATATATAAATAAAAACAATATGGCACTCGAGACACTTGTCTGATTCACGCCTGTCTGAGTGGACTAATCCATTGAGGATGGCACACTAGTATCACCAGTAGTACAATTAGTACAATTCCCACATTTTCTAATCTTCAATGTTTGTTTGGTTACAGTAATTTCTGTTATGCATTCAATATATTATTATTATTATAGTCTTACCGTTGTCATTGTAGGAGTGGGCACGTTGTTTGCAGAGAGCACAACCAAGGCTACACTTGTGAGAAAAAAGTGTTGGTTTATTTATTTCCATTTACGAGTTGTCAAATGTATTCATTGTGTTTTGTTTGGAGCGCTCCTGTCCATCTTGAGTAAGGACACGCACCTGATTACACATAGAACTAGGCCTAGGCTACCTGGCCTGCTCACAAATGTAGGCCTGTAAATGTGCCCATTTGGGGATCTGATACTATTTCTGATTGTCTTAACTCACCATCACTGTGGAGCTTTTCAAAGTAATTAGTTCTTCACCTCAAACAGCAAGTAAACAAAGTCTGTTTTTACATCCATTGAGAACAACAATAGTTCCTCAACGTAGCCTATTTGAAAAATCTTTCCAGCTCTCTCCCTTTCGATTACCACTCAGCATGAAAGGGGGAAAAATGAAATGCTCTGATCCGGTGGAAATGTCATAAAAAAGGCCTACCTGATTACTTCTTATCCCTTGTGCAAATAGCCTACAGCTGTGTCTGTCTGTCCGGAGCTCACTGAAGCAGGAAACTCTGAGGGCCCAGAATAGTTTATACAATGATGCAACACCAACTTCAGGCTGCACCCAAGTTAATAGTTGATCAACTGTTTCAAGTTCCTTGCAGACAATCCATGCATAGCCAAAGTGATTTATAGGATATTTATTTTTATCAGGAAACTTTCTACCTGTGGGCTGCAATGTTTGTATTTGTTGGCTTTATGTAGGCTATTTTTACATATTGGCAATGGCAATATAAGTTACTTTTAGATTTGTATAATTTTCATTTAGATCGAATTTTGATAAACCACATGATATTGATTTTGAGATATGAAAGCTTTATTATAAATGACAATAAATGTTTCCACGAAAATGTGCATATGAAAATCATAACTGGCATGCAGAGCAGTAGAAATGGTACGATAAATTGGCACTCCAAATGGAAAAGGTTGCCGACCACTGATGTAGCCTATTACTGGCAACTTCAGGAGCTTAATGGCAGAATCTGCGAAGGCTAAATTGATCTCTGGCTTCTTCTTTACAAATGAGTGTCTTAATTTTTAATTGCAGTGCTTAAAGCATCAGGCAAAGTAGCCTAAATATAGTTGATTTTATTCAAACATAGGGTGTGTCTATATATGGAAAAATACATGTTTTCAATTTTCAAACAATCGATTGGTTGAAAGAACAGACGACTCACGGTCGACCAACATTTTTTAAATTCGGGGACAGCCCTAAAGGGATCATAACTTTCACCTGGATTCACCTGGTCAGTCTATGCCATGGAAATAGCACGTGTTCTTAATGTTTTGTGCACTCAGTTAATATATAACTTCATTCAAAAAATAGACGCTATTTTCAATTGACAGCCAATTTGACATGCTCCTTTGAACTTCACGCATTGGTGCTCATGGGTCCTTTTACATGGAAACGACCATCTCAGAGTAAGAGTTTTAATCTAGGATCAAGTCCCCGCCTGTCCATATGAGCATATTCATTATGATCTAAAAGGCTAAACTAATCCTAGATCAGCACTAAGACCTTTTATGAATACAGGCACTGGTTATATACAGTTGGTTTTCAGGGTTCAAATAACAACAAAATCTAGAAAATTCTATACATTTGCAGTATCTAACATTCCTGGTCTTCCCTACTTTATTACATATACCATCATTTTCACAGTCACAACTGAAAATCGAGAAAAGTGCTATGAATATAGTAGCAGTTCAACCATACCCCGGTCTCTCCTACTTCTGCACACATTTCCAGTTGTTTACAAGGTAGCTGTGCTTATTATCACAGCATTCCCTGGCCCATATTTTCTTTTTGATTTCATTTTCAATCACTTACACTGTCTTGTCTGAAGCATGAAGGCAACACATGATAACATCTTGTACGATTACAAAGTCAAAATCATTTTCAAAGAGCACCCATTTACACACCGGTAATTTGGTACAATAACATGATTCATTGAAAGGGCACTGTGCGCATGCTACTACTCAAACCATAGGCGTCTTCTACCTGAAGAGTTTGTCATTGAGAGTCATACACATGATTACGCCACCCATGCAACTACCACTGCCCTCCCGTCTATTCTTCCTTCCTTCCTTCCTTCCTTCCTCCCTCCCTCCCTTCCCTCCTGCTCTGTTTGACATGTTGAAGACATTTGAGATAATCGCAGCGATGTCTCTGTGTTTTCCCAGATCGTATCTTCAAAGAGCAGGCGGCTGGTGACTTGTACTTGAAAGGGAAAGGAGTTGTGGAGAGCTCATGTTCAGAGAGGAGGGAAAGAGTTGAGGAATGCTATCACGGTTTGGAGGAGTTGAAAGGCCTGCTCTGGTCTGTTCTGGCTGTTCGACTGTGTGTGTGTGTGTGTGTGTGTGTGTGTGTGTGTGTGTGTGTGTGTGTGTGTGTGTGTGTGTGTGTGTGTGTGTGTGTGTGTGTGTGTGT
>NC_036858.1:47717925-47776651 GCF_002910315.2 Salvelinus sp. IW2-2015
GTGTGTGTGTGTGTGTGTGTGTGTGTGTGTGTGTGTGTGTGTGTATTTTTGTGCACGACTGGGCAGGTGGGTAAGTGGGTGGAAGGGGGAGGGACTGTCGAACACAAACAAAGGTTGAGTTTCACTGACTGGAAAGTACACACCTGTTCCTCACAGGAGAGAGAAGAGAAAGAGAGAGACAGAAAAATCCAGCAAAAATATCCTCATTGTACAACATAAAACACCAAATAATGGATGCAGAGCAGAATTACGCCGATACCTGCTAATGATCAAAATCCAGAAAAGAGCCGCTAAATTCTACAACCACCTAAAAGGAAGCGATTCCCAAACCTTCCATAACAAAGCCATCACCTACAGAGAAATGAACCTAGAGAAGAATCCCTTAAGCAAACTGGTCCTGGGGCTTTGTTCACAAACACAAACAGATCCCACAGAGCCCCAGGACAGCAACACAATTAGATCCAACCAAATCATGAGAAAACAAAAAGATAACTACTTGACACATTGGAAAGAATTAACAAAAAAACAGAGCAAACTAGAATGCTATTTGGCTCTAAACAGCGAGTACACCATGGCAGAATACCTGACCACTGTGACTGACCCAAACTTAAGGGAAGCTTTGACTATGTACTGACTCACTGAGCATAGCTTTGCTATTGAGAAAGGCCGCCGTAGGCAGACCTGGCTCTCAAGAGAAGACAGGTTATGTGCACACTGCCTACAAAATGAGGTGGAAACTGAGCTGCACTTCCTCACCTCCTGCCAAATGTATSACCATATTAGAGACACATATTTCCCTGAGATTACACAGATACACAAAGAATTCAAAAACAAACCCAATTTTGATAAACTCCCATATCTACTGGGTGAAATCCCACAGTGTGCCATCACAGCAGCAATATTTGTGACCTGTTGCCACAAGAAAAGGGCAACCAGTGAAGAACAAACACCACCGTAAATACAACTCATATTTATGTTTATTTATTTTCCCTTTAGTACTTTAACTATTTGCACATAATATGACATTTGAAATGTCTTTATTCTTTTGGAACTTTTGTGAGTGTAATGTTTACTGTAAATTTTTATTGAGAGAGAAAGGGAGAGAGAAAGACTGAGGGAGAGGGGTAAAACACTCTCACCTGTGAGACCTGAAAGAGAAGTAAATCACAGAGCTTATCTCAACAGCACACCCTCCTACACGTCACAGTCATACACACACATGGCCATGTCAGTCAAGAGGCCGTACAGACCACTGCTGGGAGGTAAAGTAACACTTTCTCCTGGAGCTTTTGGAGTCATCAAAGGCTGGCGGTTCTTCAAACCTGTCTGAGCTGTGACCCCCTAAATACACTTTTGACAGACCTTTGACTGACAGGCGTGGATGTGTAGCTATGTGTTCATCCGTCTCAGTCTGTACATACCCTGACCTGCAGAAAACTCTGTAGCAGACGGTAATGGCCTCTACAGATTCCTCCTACACCTACTCATCATCACCAGCAGATAGTCTCAAAAGGTCACACGCATCAGAGCTGTTAAAACAAACAATTCTATATTATAAACATCTCTGTGTGACCTGGAAAAACTAAATACCATTCACCTCACTCACACACACATCCGCACGCGGGCACACACACGCACAAATGCAACCATACACACACGCATATATACACACACATACACACAGTTAATATCATCAGTGACGTCTTCAGAGGGTGAAGGTGGTGAATGTTTCTCCATTGATTCATGATGAGTCATAGTAATGTTCTGACAAGAATTGGAATCAGTAGCTGTACGGTGTGTGTGTGTGTGTGTGTGTGTGTGTGTGTGTGTGTGTGTGTGTGTGTGTGGTGTGTGTGTGTGTGTGTGTTGTGTGTGTGTGTGTGCTGTTGGGTGTGTGTGTGTGTGTGTGTGTGGCTAATATCATATACAGCTGATGAGCAGACACACTCCAGAGATAATGATGAAGAACTGTTCTTCTGAGAAGATAAGAGTGTCATTAGGCTCTCTAGAAGAGAAGAGAGGAGAAGAGAGGAGAGATGAGAGTAGGGGAGGAGGAAAGCAGAGAACACTTGAAACCAAATCACAGCCCATTCCATTCCAATCTTTCTCTGTCTTTATCTCCCCTCTCTGATCAGTGTGTTCCATCAGCCATCACAATGGCAGTGAAATACGGTGCGCCACCCGTGTAGTGTCAACACCACCACCCGTGTATTTACATAATGTATTTCCCCCTGTACATGGTGCCACGGCCTGGCCATGTGATTAGATGCACAGATGAAGATTAATGTGAACTGAGAGGTAACAGTGGTGACTAGGGTTGCAAAGGGTTGGAAACATTCTGGTAAAATTCCGGAAATTTCCTGGAAATTTGCCAAGGGAAGTTAAGCCCTGGAATTTGGGGAATTTTGCTCAAATTCATCAAAAGTATTTTCTTTATAACAGTGAACCTTTTTTTGTGGGATACACATAAGGCAATTCTAGGTCTTGTGGCATATTTTKGTTAAACTATCCCCAATTCAACGGAATTGCAACCCCCTTGCGTTGTGCATTCTTCCATCACATGTACAGCTGATTCTCAAGATCTTGCACACTAATGAGATGCCCACATTACTACACTGTCTGATCCAAGGACTACATGCTTTCTGGTAAGTTTTGATTACAATACTGTGTGGGGTAAATATATTTTATATGACATACATAGTAGCCTACAGCAAAGTGTGTTTAAATCATTTCTAACTTGTTAACAATTTCTACTAGTTAGTTTTTGCTACCATGTGGGTTTAGCTTGCTTGAGCCTGCTAACTGAGTGTTAACTCACCTGTTTCCATACATGTTTCATTTTAAAACATTTATCTTACAAATGAGTTGTTTAATCTAACTGCTTAACTATTTATCTGTACATTGAATTGTATTTGGTTTATTTTTACTGTTTTGTTTTCAAATCTTTATAGGAAAAAGCCACAGGCACTTTCTGAATTGTGGAGACATTTCACTGCAGCTAATGTAGAAGGAAAGGCTGTGTACATTTGCAAATACTGTGCCAAAATATATGTGAAGAATSCAACAAAGATGCAGAATCCTCTGRCCAAGTGCATAAAGTTCCCTCAGCGCTCACAGCAAGCAACCTCTGACAAAAGTTCCTCTACTTCTATTCGAGGTGAAAATGATGAATCAGACACCTTATCGATGGCAACAGCTCATGGTCCTCCTGGAATCAGAAGCGTTTTTGACTCAATGGAGGAACGTAGTCAGAGAAATGCTGATGAATGTCTTGCTCGAGCTGTGTATGCAACTGGTTCACCTCTGATGCTCACAAGCAATGTGTATTGGCAGAGATTTCTGAATGTTCATCACCCAGCATACACCCCTCCAACCAGACATGCTTTATCTACTCATTTGCTGGATGCAGAGTTCAACAGAGTTCAAGTAAAGGTCAAGCAAATCATAGAAAAAGCAGACTGTATTGCAATCATCTCTGATGTGTGGTCGAATGTTCGTGGGCAAGGAATAATTAACTACATCATCTCCACCCCTCAACCAGTATTCTACAAGGGACAACAGACACACCGGTCTCTACATCGCAGATGAGCTGAAGGCAGTCATCAATGACCTTGGACCACAGAAGGTATTTGCACTGGTGACAGACAATGCTGCAAACATGAAGACTTCTTGGTCTACCCTCACATCACACCCATTGGCTGTGCTGCTCATGCATTGAATCTGCTCCTCAAGGACATCATGGCACTGAAAACAATGGATACACTCCACAAGATAGCCAAGGAAATGGTTAGGTATGTGAAGGGTCATCAAGTTATAGCAGCAATCTACCACACCAAGCAAAGTGAGAAGAATAAGAGCACCACATTGAAGCTGCCCAGCAACACCCGCTGGGGTGGTGTTGTCATCATGTTTGACAGCCTCCTGGAGGGGAAGGAGTGTCTCCAAGAAATGGCCATATCACAGTCTGCCGATATGGACAGCCCATCAAGAGGATCCAGCAGCCTGAAACTCCTGAAACCTATAGAAGTAGCCATTGAACGGATTGAGGGAGACAATGCCATCCTGCCTGATGTTCAGACTCTGCTTGCAGATGTAAGAGAAGAAATACTGCCCTGCCCACTTCACTGTTGTTCCAAGCAGAGGAAACTGCAGTTCTGAAATACATCAAAAAGTGTGAAGACTTCTGCCTGAATCCCATACACACTGCAATGTACATGTTGGACCCCAAGTATGCTGGCAAGAGCATCCTGTCTGATGCAGAGATCAACAGTGTCATCACTACAGTGTCTCGTCACCTTGGCCTGGATGAGGGCAAGGTTATTGGCAGTCTGGCGAAGTACACTTCCAAGCAAGGGTTGGGATGGAGATGCAATATGGCAGTCGTGCCAACATATCTCATCAGCCACCCGGTGGAAGGGACTTTGAGGATGTGAGGCTCGTTCCCCTGTTGCCTCCATCATCCTCCAAATCCCACCAACATCAGCCGCCTCAGAGCGCAACTGGTCCTTGTTTGGGAACACATACACCAAAGCACACAACAGGATGACCAATACAAGGGTTGAAAAATTGGTGGCCATCCAGGCAAATTTGAGGCTTTTTGAGCCTGACAACGAGCCATCCTCAACAAGGTTGGAAAGTGACAGTGAAGATGAGGCCTCCGAGTCTGATGTTCAAGAGGTGGACATTGCGGAGGTCTAGGGAGAAGWMATGGAMGCCTGAGAGGAAGACAACCAAAGCTTTAGTTTCTAGACTATCATTTTACAGATGTATATTGAAAAAGTTTTTGGGAGATAAGATGGATCATTGGGGATCATTAAATATTCCCTTTCTTTTGTTGTTCAGTGAAATCATCCCATGTGAAGAGTCAACTCATTTAAAGTTCAATTCGTAACTAAATTGTTTTGTTTTTTTCTATTGGAAGGATTTAATAATTTGTAGTTGTGTCTACTTATGATAAGGTAACAGGTTTATGTTTCTGTCTCCATATGATATAGTAAATATATCCAATGCAAAAGAACATCTACAATTAAATGGTATTAATATTAATTTGCATATATTTATGTTAATTCCCATATATTCCCGTTAATTCACACGGAAAGTTTCCACCTCTGAATATTCCCCAAAATGTGCAACCCTAGTGGTGACACAGACACACATGCACACACGCACACACGCACGCACGCACGCACGCACGCACGCACGCACGCACACACACACACACACGCACACACACACACACACACACACACACACAGAGGCATAAATAAGGAGAGAGACTGGAGGCAACTCGGTTGACCTTTTTAATGGTAATAATGATGACACTGGAGATACAGATACACTCTACTAGGGGTCTGTGTACGTGCCTATGTTAGTGGAGACTGATGGTAATAGAGAGAGAGAGAGAGAGAGACAGACAGAGAAACACAGACAGACAGACTGTCACGGCTCTCTTCGTAATGAGGATCGGACCAAAGCGCAGCGTGGTAAGTGTTCATGATCTTTTATTAACCAAAACACTTGAACAAAATAACAACGTGAAGAAACCGAAACAGTTCTGTAAGGTGCATAAACTATACAGAAAACAACTACCCACAAAACACAGGTGGAAAAGGGCTGCCTAAGTATGATTCCCAATCAGAGACAACGATAGACAGGCGTCCCTGATTGAGAACCATTCCCGGCCAAAACATAGAAACAGAAAACATAGAGATAAAGAAACTAGAATACCCACCCTAGTCACACCCTGGCCTACCCAAATAGAGAATAAAAGCTCTCTATGGCCAGGGTGTGACACACACACAGACAAAAACATAACTTTTGAATTGTCTATATTCTTTAAACTGTTTGTGAGTAAAATGTTTTGTGTTAATTTTGTATGTTTATTTTTTTTCCTGTCTATTTCACTTGCAAATATATGTTTCCCTGGCCAGTAAAGTCCTTTGAATTGAATTGACAGAACGAGAGAGACAGAGTATCTATTTTAGCCAAAACTGCCTCAAATGCTTTTTCCGCTCAGCTTTCTTACTACCCATCATTTTACATACAACCTTAGCTTTAAGAATACACACATCCTCAGCTGTGAGAACACATACACACTTATGTACAAGCGCATGACACACACAAACCTTCCTCAGCAAGGTTATTACAGCAACCCTATGACTGCTTACAGCCTGCTATACTGACAGTAAAAGTAACTGTATGGCACACTCGTGCTGTGGTGTGTGTGTGTTGTGTGTTGTGGTGTGTGTGTGTGTGTGTGTGTGTGTTGTGTGTGTGTGTGTGTGTGTGTGTGTGTGTGTGTGTGTGTGTGTGTGTGTGTGTGTGTGTGTGTGTGTGGCCGAGCCTGAAAATTACTGAGCCACTCTGTCTCTCTGTGTGTGTTACTGCTGATGTTCTCCTTACGTTATCCTCCCCAGGCAGGCGCTGCCTTTTCAATAACTTTGGCTGATGTTGTACAATTGCACTCCTCAAACTCCCTGCATACATACAGAGCGCGAGGGAGCACTCACGTAAGCAAACGAGCACACACCCTCGCATAAACACACGCTTATGCATACACTCCTCTCTCTGCTGCAGTAGGTTATCTCTTCTTCTAGCCTCTGCCTCTCGCTTCACTGCTCCGGCTCCTCCTCCTTTCTCCTATTTTCTCCTCCTCCTTTGCCTTCTTCTCCTCTCATTCTGTACCACCCTTCTGTACACCCTAAGGGTCCTAACTCATTATTTACATAGAGGGTAAGCAGTGGGAGTGGTGTGACGATGGCGTGGTGTAAACTACTCCCCTGTTGTCATTAGCGAGAGGCAAACAGAGAGGCTATTACCAGCTCCGCTATCTCTCAGCTCTCATCAGGCCTGGCTAGCTCACACACACACACACTAAAACACACACACAAAAACACACACGTAGTAATTGATCCTGTTCAGTGTGTAGTGGCGAAGGAAAAGTGGCCCTTAAGCGATGCCTGTTTGCTGCATTAATTTTTCAGCTCCCGCCAGAGAGACAGAGGAGCTCGGGGAAACTGAGGAGGAGACCAGACCAAACCAGATCAGGGCAGAGCTCACCTACTGCCTATAGCTGTTGCTTTGTGATTCTGGGCCTCCACACGTTCTAATAGGTGGTTTTACAGTGCTCATGTTATGTTTACCAATACCCACATATAATACAGAAGCAGCAAATGTCAGTATATCTGAGAGAACTGAGAACAGATACTCTTGTTTTTGTGACCTTTGAAAAGCCACGGAATCATTCAGTGTTTTGTTGCCCCTAACAACCTAAAATCATTATTAATTTAGGGTTTTCCTCTCCTTTCTCGCCGATTCTTAAATCGATTATCTTTGTTTTTCCTTGCTCGTCTCTTCCTCATGCAGTGGTCTGAGCCTAGCGTGTGTTGTGGTGGTGTGCTGTGTGTGTGTGTGTGTGTGGTGTGTGTGTGTGCTGTGTGTGTGTGTGTGTGTGTGTGTGTGTGTGTGTGTGTGTTTGGTGTATCTTCCCTGGCACTGTCATACTGTGCACAGTCTGTGTTGTGTGATGATAGACAGACAGTGCTCTGGTCTGTGTGGCTCTGGTTGATGACTCATACTGATGATGTCACATGGTGATTCTAAATCTGGTCGATGACTCATACCAATGATGTCGTAGCCTGAGGACTGGACGGAAGCATCAGCAGTGGCATCTGCTCTGATGGCAGGGAGAATACTTTCCATAGAAATACAAGGATTATAATATAATTGTATAACTGTATATGCTCCCCTCCATAGAATTACAATGTACAGAGCCTTCAGAAAGTATTCACACATCTTGACTTTTTGCATATTTTGTTGTGTTACAGCCTGAATTTAAAATGGATTAAATAGAGATTTTGTGTCACTGGCCTACACACAATACCCTATAATGTCAAAGTGGAATTATGTTTAAAGAAATTTTGACTAATTAAAAATGAAAATCTGCAATGTCTTGAGTCAGTAATCATTCAACCCCTTTGTTATGGCAAGACTAAATATGTTCACGAGAAAAATGTTGCTTAGCAAGTCACATAATAAGTTGCATGGACTCCCTCGGTGTGTAGTAATAGTTTTTAACATTATGTTTTAATGACTAACTCATCTCTGTACCCCACATACAGATAATTGTAAGGTCCCTCAGTCGAGCAGTGAATTTCAAACACAGATTCAACCACAAAGACCAGGGAGGTTTTCCAATGCCTCGCAAAGAAGGGCACCTATTGGTAGATGGGTAAAAACAAAAAAAAGCAAACATTGCATATCCCTTTGAACATGGTGAAGTTATCCATTAATTACACTTTGGATGGTGTATCAATAATACAACCAGTCACTACAAAGATACAGGCGTCCTTCCTAACTCACTTGCCGGAGAGGAAGGAAACCACTCAGGGATTTCATCATGATGCCAATAGTGACTTTAAAAGAGCTACGGAGTTTAATGGCTGTGATGGGAGAAAACTGAGGATGAATCAACCCCATTGTAGTTACTCCACAATACTAACCTAAATGACAGAGTGAAAAGAAGGAAAGCTGTAGAGAATAAAAGATTCCAAAAGATGAATCGTGTTTGAAATAAGGCAGTAAAACTGTAAAACTGCAAATAAATTGGCAAATAAATGTACTATATGTCCTGAATACAAACGTTATGTTTGGGGCAAATACAACACAACACTTCACTGAGTACCAGTGCTTGGGAGTTTTTTAGGATACAAGGAAACTGAATAGAGCTAAGCACAGGCAAACACCTATAGGAAAACATGGTTCAGTCTGTTTTCCAACAGACAATTGGAGACAAATGCACCTTTCAGCAGGACAATAACCTAAAACACAGGGCCAAATATACACTGGAGCTGCTTACCGAGACGACATTGAATGTTCCTGAGTGGCCTAG
This sequence comes from Salvelinus sp. IW2-2015, assembly GCF_002910315.2. Classification (NCBI taxonomy): domain Eukaryota; kingdom Metazoa; phylum Chordata; class Actinopteri; order Salmoniformes; family Salmonidae; genus Salvelinus; species Salvelinus sp. IW2-2015. The sequence goes on from NC_036858.1 coordinate 47,726,816, forward strand.
TTAAGGTTTTGACCTAAATCAGCTTCATAATCTATGGCAAGACTTGAAAATGGCTGTCTAACAGTGATTAACAACCAACTTGACACAGTTTGAAGAATTCTTTAAATAATAATAATGTGAAAATATTGTACAATCCAGGTGTGCAAAGACTCACAGCTTTAATCGCTGCCAAAGGTGATTCTAACATGTATTGACACAGGGGGGTGAATACTTACGTAAATTAGATATTTTTATATTACATTTTCAATACATTTGCTAACATTTCTAAAAACATGTTTTCAATATGCCATTATGCGGTATTGGGTGTAGATGAGTGAGAAAAAATATATCTAATCAATATTGAAATTAGGATGTAACACAACAAAATGTGGAATAAGTCAAAGGGTATGAATACTTTCTGAAGGCACTTTATATAGTGGCCTTGAGTTGGTTGATATAGTGTCCTATTTTTGGCCATAAGCTTGTCAAATTGTGTCTGGAGAGATTTAAAAAATATATTAAATATATAAGACCAAAATCAAAACAACATGCTAATAATTCAGCAATCATAACTGGGTAATGTGACAACAGAATGTTGCTGCCAGTTCTAGAACAGCAACTGGCCAATCTTCACCTCAACAACAGACAGTAGGAGTCTTCTAATCTGAATGATCTAGAACCTCTCCAAACATCAGGAGATGTCTTGTGTTTACCTCTGGCAGGCCTGGAGCACTTAATGGGAAAACACCAGTCTACAGAGATGTTGATTCCCCGACCACACGCAAAGAGAAGAGCTTCATCAGGTCTGTTGTGTGGAAGGAGAGAATATTCTCTCCTCTCTTCCCCTACCCTCTCCTTTCCTCTCCTGACTGACATTAACATCATAGGGACACGGAAGCCCCCGAAGGCTTGTCAGCTCAGCTCACGGAATGCTCACGGAATGCCACAGAGCCAATGCTTCACCGACACGCACACACAACCCTATATGTAAGTACTCCACCACAACATCCAGCCACTCAGGGACCCATCCTGACTGGAGATCTGTGTAATGTGTGACTCGAACGTTCACACAAATCATGCATTGAAAGGAAGACGTCAAAGAAGGATTTTGAGTTCAAATGTGAGATATCCACGCATATCTGGCCCTTAATGTTCAGTGTCTTCATAGACACGATGTACTACCGCTATTAGTGCTGAGCGATTAGTGCTTTTTGAGGTCGGTTCAGTTTCGGTACGATTATGGAAAAATTATCACAGTTTTCGATTTCGGGCAGAAACAAAGTTGGGGACATTGAGGGCCCAATTCCGATTTAGGAAATTCCGCCTTTGGAATTACGACTTAGCTTATGAAGGTGCGTTACGGGCTTTGTAGGTGGGGTTCACTTGCGGGCGCTGAATAAATGTAATTCAACCACTGAAAACCCTTCCCACTTGCTGACCAACAGATTTTCTTATGGAGTTTTCATTCAATAGGGTTTTCAGTACATTTCTCTAAACCCATCTCTTTAACTTTTTAAGGCTAGGGGGCAGTATTCGGAAGTTTGGATGACTGAGGTGCCCAAAGTAAACTGCCTGTTACTCAGGCCCAGAAGCTAGGATATAGTATTGGATAGAAAACACTCTAAAGTTTCTAAAACTGTTAAAATAATGTATGTGAGTATAACAGAACTGATTTGGCAGGCGAAACCCCGAGGACAATCCATCCAAGAAAAATAACATTTGAGGTCATTGGACTTTTCAATGCTTTTCTATRGGAAAGTCTAATAATTAGGACCCATATTGCAGTTCCTATGGCTTCCACTAGATGTCAACAGTCTTTAGAAATTGTTTCATGCTTGTTTTTTGAAAAATGAAGAAGTATTCGTATTCTTTCGAAGTATCCCTCAGAAGGACTCGAGTCTTTTAGCGCGCGTGAATGAGTGCGCGCGTGAATGAGTGCGCGTTCCTCGTTCTTTTTCTCCGGTATTGAACACCGTATATTCCGTCTTTATTTTATCGATTATTTACATATTAGGGTACCTGAGGTTGGATTACAAACGTTGTTTGAATTGTTTGGACGAACTTTACAGGTAACTTTTTAGATTCTTTTGTAGCCATGTTGGGCAAGTTGGAACAGGTGGATTTCTGAATCAAACGCGCCAAATAAACTGACATTTTTGGGATATGAAGAAGGACTTTATCGAACAAAACGACCATTCATTGTGTAACTGGGACCCTTTGGATTGCAAAAGGATGAAGATTTTCAAAGGTAAGTGATTTATTTTCTCGCTATTTTTGAGTTTTGTGACACCTGTGCAGGTTATGAATTCATGTTAATGCAGGAAGTGGGAGAGGCACTGTCCTCAGACGATCAAATGCTATGCTTTCGCCGTAAAGCCTATTGTAAATCGAACAAAGCGGTTTGATTACCAAGATTCTAAGCTAAAGAATGGTGTATAACACTTGTATTTTTATGAATGTTTAATATTACTACTTTTGTTTTTTGAATTTCGCGCTCTGCAATTTCACCGAATGTTGTCGAGGTAGGACGCTAGCGTCCCAATGATCCGAAAGAAGTTAAATATTGTGTACCTTTCATTCAAATTTTGTCGACAGACATTGAGAGAGTGGGTTCAGAAAATAAGGATCAATGAAAGAAAGCCATCTAAATATATTCATATTCATCTCTGTTTCAACACCAACTGGTAGATTTAAGAATACTCTGATCATTTTGGCAAATTTTATGTTTAGGAAAGTATGTATGAATCATAACCAAAAACTGTTTTGGACAGCCTTTACACACTAAATATATTGATGAATCAAAAATACAATGGTTAGATTAATTCAGAAAATTGCCACATTCAGTTCTTTAACCCATGGTAATGTTGGAATTAGTGTGTATAGAATTATAATAGGGAGAATAATGTACAATAGTAGGCTATACCCTAGTCTATTTCCTGCACTAACCATGGAACTGTGTGATGACACAGCCAAGTATTGCGCCATGCATCGGGTACAAACTGTTACGACTTGGTCTGCGCTCCACTCCATAGAATTAAACCTACATTTATATTATCAACTGTTACTAATGATCCCCAGCMACAACCACATGGCCGTGACGGCGTTTGATGCCAACCAACATGGTAGCCTCGCCTCGAGTTCCTACAAAGCTTTGCAGGTTTCTACTTGTGTATTTTTTGTGTTTTTCTAAAATGAATCATTGGGTACTCACTGTCCACCTTACCTTTCTGACATTTTGGATACGGCGGAACTATGGTCTAGCCTCTACCGGGTAGCGTGGGAGTCCTACCGGAGAGAAGGAAACGAAGACACAGACGGAAAGGTAGACGTATAGGGGTCTTAGTGAGATTGAGACGCCAGGTGACCAGTCCTCCATTACCGAGCATACTACTCGCCAATGTTCAATCATTAGTGAATAAACTTGATGAACTCAGAGCGAAGATCTCTTTCCAGAGGGACATCAGATTCTGCATCATATCCTGTTTTTCTTGTGTTTCCTCTGACATCCAAACGGATTATATACAACCAGCGGGTTTTACAGTATATCGAGCAGATAGGAAGCAGGCACTCTCTGGCAAGAACAAAGGCGGTGGTGTCTGCTTCATGACCAAAAAAATTGATGCAATGGGGAAACATACAGGAACTTGCAAGCTTCTGCATGGGATACTTGGTCATCAAATATCGGCATTTTTACTTTCCGAGAGAGTTCTCAAGGATTATCGCCGCGGCTGTGAACATCCTGTCCCAAGCCGATACCAAAAAGGCTCTTCATTGGACCCTGAATAAATTGGATACCGTGTACTCGGAGGCAGCGTTCATTGTCGCGAGTGAATTTAACAAAAGAATTTGAGCTCCATGCTCCCGAATTACAATTAACACATAGACTGTCTAACTCGCAGAAATTCCACTCTTGACCACTAGTACACGCCTATTCGACAAGGGTATAAGGCCCTCTCCCCCCCTCCTTTTGGCAAATCTTAACACAATTCCATTTTGCTCCTCCTCGCCTACAATTAAAAACTCATGAGGGAAGTTCCGGTGAGCAGGTCTGTACAACGCTGGCCTGACCAAGCAGAATCCCTGCTCTGACCAATCAGAATCCATGCTACAATACTGTTTTGATCACGTGGACTGGAATATGTTCTGGGGCGCCTCTGGAGATACAGTGCCTTACAAAAGTATTCACCCTCTTGGCGTTTATGTTGCATTACAACCTGTAATTTAAATTTATTTTTATTTGGATTTCATGTAATCGACATACACAAAATAGTCCAAATTGGTGAAGTGAAATGAAAAAAATAAAGTGTTCAAAAATATTAAAAAATATWAAAAATGGAAAAGTGGTGCATGCATATGTATTCACCCCCTTTGCTATGAAGCCTCTAAATAAGATCTGGGGCAACCAATTACCTTCAGAAGTCACATAATTAGTTAAATAAAGTCCACCTGTGTGCAATCTAAGTGTCACATGATCTGTCACATGATCTCAGTATATATAGACCTGTTCTGAAATGCCCCAGAGTCCTCAACACCACTAGGCAAGGGGCACCACCAAGCAAGCGGTACTATGAGACCAAGGAGCTCTCCAAACAGGTCAGGGACAAAGTTGTGGAGAAGTACAGATCAGGGTTGGGTTATAAAAAAATATCTGAAACTTTGAACATCCCATGGAGCACCATTAAATCCATTATTAAAAAATGGAAAGAATAGGGCACCACAACAAACCTGCCAAGAGAGGGCCGCCCACCCAAACTCATGGACCAGGCAAGGAGGGAATTAATCAGAGAGGCAACAAAGAGACCAAAGATAACCCTGAAGGAGCTGTAAAAGCTCCACAGCGGAGATTGGAGTATCTGTCCATAGGACCGCTTTAAGCTGTACACTTCACAGACCTGGGCTTTACAACAGAGTGGCCAAGCAAACATGTTTGGTGTTCCCTGAAAGGCATGTGGGAGATTCCCCAAACATATGGAAGAAGGTACTATGATCAGATGAGACTAAAATTGAGGTTTTTGGCCATCAAGGAAAACACTACGTCTGGCGCAAACCCAACACCTCTCATCACCCAGAGAACCCTATCCCCGCAGTGAAGCATGGTGGTGGCAGCATCATGCTGTGGGGATGTCTTTCATCGGCAGGCACTGGGAAACTGGTCAGAATTGAAGGAATGATGGATGGCGCTAAATACAAGGAAATTCTTGAGGGAAACCTAAGTCTTCCAGAGATTTGAGACTGGGATGGAGGTTCACCTTCCAGCAGGACAATGACCCTAAGCATACTGCTAAAGCAACATTTGAGTGGTTTAAAGGGAAACATTTAAATGTCTTGGAATGGCCTAGTCAAAGCCCAGACCTCAATCCAATTGAGAATCTGTGGTATGACTTAAAGATTGCTGTACACCAGCGGAATCCATCCAACTTGAAGGAGCTGGAGCAGTTGTGCCTTGAAGAATGGGCAAAAATCCCAGTGGCTAGATGTGCCAAACTTATAGAGACATACGCCAAGAGACTTGTAGCTGTAATTGCTGCAAAAGGTGGCTCTACAAAGTATTGACTATGGGGGGGGGGGGGGGTGAATAGTTATGCACGCTCAAGTTATCAGTTTTTTACTCTTATTTCTTGTTTGTTTCACAATAAAAAATATTTTGCCTCTTCAAAGTGGTAGGCATGTTGTGTAAATCAAATGATACAAACCCCCAAAAAATCCATTTTAATTCCAGGTTGTAAGGCAACAAAATAGGAAAAATGCCAAGGGGGTGAATACTTTCGCAAGCCACTGTAGTATCAATGAATACGCCGACTCAGCTACCAGTTTCATAAAAAAAAGCATAAATTATGTGATACTTATGGTGTCTTTCAAAACTTACCCGAATCAAAAACAGTGGACTAACAGCAGCGGTGTCAGGAAACTGAAGGAGAGAGATGCTGCTTATAAAAACGGCATACCTGGGACAATTTATGGTTAACTTCTTATGGCTGGGAGCGCTATTTTCACGTTCGGATGAAAAGCATGCCCAGAGTAAACTGCCTGCTACTCAGGCCCAGAAGCTAAGATATGCATATTATTAGTCAATTTGGATAGAAAACACTCTGAAGTTTCTAAAACTGTTTGAATGATGTCTGTGAGTATAACAGAACTCATATGGCAGGCAAAAACCTGAGAAAAAAATCCATCCAGGAAGTGGGAAATCTGAGGTTTGTAGGTTTTCAAGTCTTTGCCTATCCAAGATACAGTGTACAATTGGTCCGATTGCACTTCCTAAGGCTTCCACTAGATGTCAACAGTCTTTAGAACCTTGTTTCAGGCTTCTACTGTGAAGGGGGAGCGAATAAGAGCTGTTTGACTAAGAGGTCTGGCAGAATGCCATGAGCTATGCCATGAGCTAAGTCATGCGTGCGGCTGTGAGAGCGAGCTGCGTTCCTTTTCATTTCTAAAGACAAAAGGAATTCTCCGGTTGGAATATTATTGAAGATTTATGATAAAAACATCCTAAAGATTGATTCTATACATCGTTTGACATGTTTCTACGAACTGTAATGGAACTTTTTTACTTTTCATCTGGACTAAGTGCCTGCGCCTCGTGAATTTGGATTTGTGAACTAAACGCGCAAACAAAAAGGAGGTATTTGGACATAAATTATGGACTTTATCGAACAACACAAACATTTATTGTGGAACTGGGATTCCTGGGAGTGCATTCCGATGAAGATCATCAAAGGTAAGTGAATATTTATAATGCTATTTCTGACTTCTGTTGACTCCACAACATGGCGGGTAATCTGTAGGCTTGTTTTGGTGCCTGAGCGTGTACTCAGATTATTGCATGGTGTGCTTTTTCCGTAAAGCTTTTTTGAAATCTGACACAGCGGTTGCATTAAGGAGAAGTATATCTTTAATTCCACGCATAACACTTGTATTTTCATCTACATTTATGATGAGTATTTCTGTAATTTGATGTGGCTCTGCACTTTCACCGGATGTTTGTTTGAGACAATGCATTTCTGAACATAACGCGCCAATGTAAACTGAGATTTTTGGATATAAATATGAACTTTTCGACCAAAACATACATGTATTGTGTAACATGAAGTCCTATGAGTGCCATCTGATGAAGATCATCAAAGGTTAGTGATTCATTTTATCTCTATTTCTGCTTTTTGTGACTCCTCTCTTTGGCTCGAAAAATGGCTGTGTTTTTCTGTGACTAGGCCGTGACCTAACATAATCGCATGGTATGCTTTGTCGTAAAGCCTTTTTGAAATCGGACACTGTGGTGGGATTAACAACAAGTTTATCTTTAAATGGTGTATAATACTTGTATGTTTGAGGAATTTTAATTATGAGGTTTTTGTTGTTTGAAAAAGCGTGCCCAAGTAAACTGCCTGTTACTCAGGCCCAGAAGCTAGGATATGCATATAATTGGTAGATTAGATAGAAAACACTCAAAAGTTTCTAAAACTGTTAAAATTATGTCTCTGAGTATAACAGAACTGATGTGGCAGGTGAAACCCCGAGGACAAACCATTCCCCTCCCCCAAAAAAAATCAACTTACCACTATTTTCAATGGCTAGTACTATAATTATAGCCCAAGACCTCCCGAATTGCAGTTCCTAGGGCTTCCACTAGATGTCAACAGTCTTTAGAAGATTTTCAGGATGGTTTTTGGAAAAATGACCCAGAAATTGTAGTTTTTCTAGGTGGCTCCCATTTTGGCTGTAGTGTTTCCAAGCGCGTGAAGGAAATCGCGTTCTTTCTTATTTATCTCCAGTAATGAACATACTATTCTCCATCTTAAATTGTATAGTTTTTTGCGTATTATGATACCCTAAGGTTTGATTATAAATGTTGTTTGACTTGTTTGGAAAAGTTTATTAGTAACGTTTGGGATTCATTTTGTATGCATTTTGATGGAGGGAAACTGAGTGGATTATTGACTGAAGCGCGCCAGCTAAACTGAGTTTTTATGGATATAAAGAAGGACATTATCGAACAAAAGGACCATTTGTGATCTAACTGAGACCTTTTGGAGTGCCAAAAGAAGAAGATCATCAAAGGTAAGGCATTTTTTATATAATTATTTCTGACTTTTGTGTCTGTCGCGATCGTTGGAATAATCATCGGACCAAGGTGCAGCGCGATATGGTTTCCACATATTTAATAGAGAAACACACAAAACAAAGAAATAAACGAAACGTGACGACAATGGAGTGCTAACATGCAACTAAACATAAACAATATCCCACAAAACACAGGTGGCAAAATGCTACTTAAATATGATCCCCAATTAGAGACAACGATAGCCAGCTGCCTCTAATTGGGAATCATACCAAACACCAACATAAAAAACAAAACTAGAACTCCACATAGAAAATATAAACTAGACTAACCCCCCAGTCACGCCCTGACCTACTCCACCATAGAAAATAAGGACTCTCTATGGTCAGGACGTAACCTGCCTGGTTGAAATATGATTTTCATGTGTTTGTATGCGGGGTGCTGTCCTCAGATAATCGCATGGTTTGCTTTCGCCGTAAAGCCTTTTTGAAATCTGACACGGCGGCTGGATTAACAAGAAGTTAATCTTTATTTTGATGTATAACACATATATTTTCAAGAATGTTAAATATTTGAATTTAGTATTTTTGAATTTCGCACTGCAATTTCACTGGATGTTGGCCAGGTGGGACGCTACCGTCCCATGTACCCGTAAGAAGTTAAAGGTGGTGGAATTATGAGGGAATTAAGTCAAGGTCAGAATATCTGTAGAATATCTGTAGAAACAACTCTGCCACACATTCATTTATTAGATCTTCACCCCAAATGAACAGCAGGTGAATAGCACGCTATTCTCATGCTTAAAGATGCACTATGCAGAAATCGCTCCGCCATTTCCTGGTTGCTAAAATTCTAATAGTTCGCCTAATTTCAGTTTATGTGACAAAACAAGCAAGTATAGTGTAGAAAATTATTRTAAAACATTGTGAAATATATTTTCCATAACCAAGAATACTGGATTTTCAGCTTTTTGAAGCTGGTGTACAAAACCGAAAGTAAAAGACACAAAAATGAAACATAAAAAACTGGAAGCATAGAAATAGCGCACATATTACTGGAGAAAAATAAATGGAACATACAATAATTTCAATGATTTTATAGAACAGATGTAATTCTTCTTAGATTTGCTTTCAATGAAAATTACTATAACTCAAATTTTTATGTGTATTTTGTCGGGTCACCCACAAGTTACATATTGCAGCTTTAAGTTCACAATACGCATAGAAAGAAAAGTGCATAAAAGGGGAATAACTTTCCATTTACGTGCTCTTAACTCGGGTTGGAATCGGGGCCTAAATGCACTATGCACATTATGTGGGTTGAATGCTGCAGAATAAAAGTTCCATGATGGTAGTGACTGCYCATTACTGTTTTTCCCTTACTAACCATMATTTATTCACATTACTTTACTTGAATAAAATATTTCAGTTGTGTATATTACATTTGTTTTATATGGTGATATTATTGTTTCAGAATCTCATCCCTATAGAGCTGCTGCCTATGCTGTCTGACAAAATCTTCTATTTTCGCAGTTCTTGAAAGTAAATAAGGAATACTTTTATGACTGCTGAATACCAGCTATCAATTAGATCATTTATTTTCAGGGAGAGATCCCTCACGAAGCAATTGCTCTCTATCCATCTCGATTCTCGATCACACGTTCTTCTCTCTTCTCTCCATCTTTGTGCCCACACAGACCGGACAAGTAGACGTGCAATGGATTATGGTCATTGTAGTTATTTACCACGTTTTCTCAACTACATCGTACAGTTTGGGCTTCATCTGATTTATCTCTCGAGAAACTGCTCATTGAGCTCAGAAAAAAAACAGAACAAAGAAAAAAAAGTTTATTACTCAGCGCTATACATGTTTATTTCATGGTACATTGACAGTATCTGTATACAGTGCACAAACCGTCTGATACTGACAGCAACACTAACTAACCTGCCCTCCAGTGGAGAATGCCGTGGAAGTGGACATTGCAAGGAGGAGATATTGACTACTTTGGGCATTGTGGGTACACTAACCAAGAAACATTGAGAACCACTGGTCTCGAAAAGCAGCCATTGAGTTTACCAGAGGTCAACACCTGCTTGTGAATACTCTATTCTATTGCGTGTCTCTGTGAATTCACTACAATATGGCAGAGGAAAAGGGCAGCAGAGAGAGAGAGAGACCGAGAGAAAGCGAGAGCGAGAGTGAGAGAGCAGAAAAGAGAGAGGAATAGAGATAGAGACAGCACAGAACTGATCAGGACTGGAGAGTTCAAATGACTCAGACTGGATCAGCATCAACACTTTTCTCAAATAACAAAAAAATGTCAGGGAATAACTGTTGCAGCSAGAGACTCAAAMTATTTCAAAATGTGCACTAACCAGTTCCGTCATGGGCAAAATTAAGACTTGTATAAAGCAGATGAAAAAAATCACTGCAAAGTACTAATTCCTTTGACAGATATTATCGACTGGAGATTTCAAAATGGTGACTGGTCTTTCGCGTGCCTGCCACCAGAACACGGAGAGCATTAAATAATTGATAGCCTCTGAGCTGGGAGATTTTAAACCGCTCTCTCTCTCGCTCTCTCCCTCTCCCGCCTCTCTCTTTCTCTTTCTCTCCTTTTATCAATCATGCATGGGGTTTCCATCGAAAACACTTCAGTCACTCAAGTATCAAATCTCTCTGATACTTGTGAAGGGCCCATCCGTGCACAGTGAAAGATCCCACTTAATTTGAGGGGCAGAAAAACGTTGTCCTCTTTACCCTCTCAGGAAATTAGGATAATGACTGTGATGGCTGGAATTGTGAAGGATTGCATTGCAGGAGTGTAGTAATACCAGACATTAAAGGTGAGGTCGCCTGAGGTGAGTGGTGTGTGAGTGGGGGAATGCTCCATATTTGGATAGCACTGGTATGGGCTACAGCTTCCAAATGAATGAGCAGACATAATCAAATTGCACGCTCTCTCTCCTCTCTTTAACTCACTCTTTCTCTGCACTTCTGCCTCTCTTGATCTCTACCTTTAAAACCCCACAACCCATCTCTCTCCTTCCTCCCCCTCTCTTTCTCTCCCCCCTTTCTTCCGTCTCCCTCCGGAGTTTAAAAGCTGGGCAGCTAGGCCTGTCAAAGTCACTAAGGACACGACACGCATCATCAACATCCACAAAGAGCCATAACTTCCGCTGACAACCTTTAATCAGCCACAAGGTTACCCACTACACACACACACGGACGCATGCACACACGCACACACACAGAGGCAAGCATGCCCTGACGCACACACACACACACAGTAGTGATATTATTTGCAGTAAAGCAAGGAACCTTATGCAAACGGACGATTCGGACCGTAACGCAGTACGTGAATGCCGTTTATTGTCACAAAATAGCCAGCTCCTTGTAGTACGTAGTCCTGCCTACGTTACTCGTGACGAAAGAGTTTTATTTCCGCTCAAATATTGTAACGGGATGGAGAATTCCTTGCGCTGTTGTGGGGGCAGTGTTGTGCTGTGTAGGCAATGAAACTAAACCAAACTTGCTTGGGTCCTTGATCTGATCTATAGGCTATGCATCTCAGTGACTGTTCAAACAATAAACCAAACAACATTTTAGCTTTATAAGAATCCACCCTGAAAGCTATTTTGTTTAGAAGTAATAACTATGTGATTGTAGCCTATTTTGAAACAGGAAAAACAGCTGCTAGCCATGTGCTTTAATTTTATTCTGTGAGCAAAAAGTATGACATTCTACTTTTAGCTGATATGGGAGCGAATACATTTAAGCAGTACATCAAACTGGGATAATGTTGTAGGTTACACTGGCAAGTATAATAATATWTGCCAGGGCATATTATTTAATTATAAAACATATTTCACATGGAGTACATGTGGGAAGCTAAAAGGCTAGCTTGCTTGCTGTTTTTAGCCAGGTAGCTAGCAAGCGTCTAGCAGAGTAGCCTACTGTACAGCCAACTGGCAAGCACAAAATGAGGTAATGTAAAACAATCCTAAACTTTCATTAGGCCTACATGTAGCTAGTATTATTCAAATATGCAGTTGGTTTTCTATTAAATTAACTAACAGTGGTGATGTTTCAACGTTTTTCTTATTTGCTTTTACCCACAAATGGGAAGACAACAACAAGAAAATTGTTGCTATTCGGGAGTCTAGGAACACATGGAACAGCCAGGGTATCATGTTACCGAAAGGTACACGTTGCTCTAAAGAATCTGACTCCACCCAAGCGCACATCGGCATAGCCCTCTGTAGGCCTACATTCCCAACCCAGTGGGACAGACAGAGTCTGTGTCCCAAAGACACCCTATTCCATATAGTGTACTACTTTTGACCCATAGTGCACTACTTTGGAACAGAACCCCATAGGGCCCTGGTCAAAAATAATACACTAGGGAATAGGTTTGGGACACAGAGAGATAAATCCCAGCACACAGGGCAGGCTGGCTAAATGATATGAGGAATGATAGAGTAGTACTAATCACCCGTCAAGATGGTTTGACAGCCTTCCTTGGGCCAGTAATCTGTGTGTTGGCCGGGCGCCAGGCCAGCAGCCTTCCACTGACTGGCTTTTATTTGATTTTAACCGCAGTCAAGTGACGGGTGGCAGCATGGAGGGAAAGGCTGCAGTGGCAGGGAGGGTAGAAGGGGTAAAGAACAAGTTGTTTCTCTCATTCTGTCTTTCTCTCTCTCTTTGCCTTTCTCTCAGTATCTTCCTGTCTCTCCCTCCCTATTTCTTTCTCATTCCCTCTCGCTCACTTTCTGTCTCCCTCTCTAACTCTCTCTCTCTCTGCCTCTCTCCCTCCACCCAACCTTGCCAGCCATCTGTATAAAACAGATTTTCCGGCCTGCTGAGTTTCAGCCACATGGGCCCAGAGAGGACACTCTGAGAGAGAGAGTGAGAGAGAGAGATAGAGAGAGGGGGGAGATGGGAGAGAGAGAAAGAGAGAGAGAGGGGAGCGAGAAATAGAGAGGAGAGAGAGAACCCTGGGTAGAGGAACGGTAGTAGGCCTGACACTTCTGGATACTGTACAGGCTACATCTGAAAAGACATCGCTTTGAATAAAACAGACAGAAACGAAAATGATAAAGAAATGTAGACTAAATAGGCTACGGTATTTAAACAGATCTGACAAGAAACTTGTGTTGAATATATTTCCAGTATTTGTACTTGAAAGGAGTGTTGCGAAGACAATGACAACCCCACAAACAACCATTAGCCCGACGCGAATGGGCGGTAAACACACATAAGATAGGCTGTGAAAGAGTAATCTTTCATGACACACTGTATACACTGGCAGTGTAAGCTGTGGAAATGGATGTACACAGTAAGCCTAGCCTAATATTTGTTCAGTACATGTTATCTGATGAAATGAGAACAGAGAACAGGGCTATAGGGTGCGTCCCAATTGGCACCCTAGTCCCCTATGGGCCCTGGTTGAAAGTAGTGCACTCTAAAGGGAATAGGGTACCATTTAGGATGCACTTATAGCGTTAATGTTCGTAGAGTATTTAGTGACCGTGAATGGCCTCATTGGTCAATTGAGGTGAGGCGTACTAATCTTAACATCTGTGACGCCTTGCATCCACACTGAAAACAGTAGAACATAGATAGGCCTTGGCTTGAAACTATTCTTAAGTAAGGTACTGGATTACACAACAGCAGCATACCTGTATTATTCAAATGTTATAGCATAAGGTTACTTGCGTATCCCCGGTTCTCTGATATCATGAGTGACATATCCCACATTTGAGGGTTCACTAGAACTGCCTACTCGCTTGAAAGTACCAATCAAAAACATCTGTTGGAGACTGACAGGTAGAGTGGCAAATGAGGCGAGATCCTCACTTCCATAAAAGGAGCCACTCTCCCGCCTTCTGGTTTCTCAAGCATGCTTCTCTTCCTCTTGCGAGCAGGGGAATGCGGTGAAATATCTCACTCATATTATCAGAGAACCGGGGTTCCACAAGTAACCTTAAGTTCTCTTTCAATTATTTGTTTTGAATATCTCACAATTGGGGATATGGCCAACTTCCGTATTGCAGAAAGAAGGAGAAATATTACATCTCCACGCTTTTCAGTGGCTAATAGCTGCTGTGAAAGTATTTTAAGCACAACAGACACGTCCCAGGACAAGAAAAACGTTTTTTTTTAAGTGCTCCCATTAGAGATTACACAACAGTTATGGATAAACTGTAACACCGCAAGCTAGTCAAGTTAGCCTAAGTCTTGCAGTGTGGGTTAACCGAGTCTCAATAGCTAGCAGTGACGCCAGCTACCAACAGAGACTGAGAAGTAGACATATTCATTTCTACTCAAAACAAAAACCTTCTGGTTAGTACTCAGCCTCTCAACAGGGTCTGAAGACACTCKGCAATGATATCCTTCACCGTTCACTTGTGAGCAGATTAAGCAGGCAATCGGGTAACCAGTTAATATGAGGTGAGATAGAGTAGTGACACTCCTCGTGAGGAGGAGAAGAGAGAATAACAAGAGGGCAGGAGAGTGGCTCCTTTTATGGAAGTGGGGGTCTCGTCTCATTCACCACTCTACCTGTCTGTCTCTAACAGATGCTTTTGATAGGTACTTTCCGAGAGAGTTTGGCGGTCCTAACCAACCCCCCATGTGAGATATTGAAATGAATATTTGAAAGATAATTAGCATGTATGGACTTTTATAATGTCTTGTAGTTATTGTAGGCTTTTAATATGTTATGTATCTCTATGTACATGTATCAACATTTCAACTGACTCAAAATGCATTATAACAGCAACAGTAAAATATTACAATATTATTCAGTTCCTCCACTCTGGCCTCTTGGGAAACGAGCGTATGCAAGCAGCTTCAATATTGATACCTGTTAGTTGTAGTGTAAATGTAATCTATATACAGTACCTTTCTCATCATCATAAAGCCGTTGTAGGGTTGACATAGGGTCCGCTACTTTTCTCCTCACCACAGAACCGCCCTCATAGGGTTGGCGTTGGGCATCCGGCCAACTAAACGCCACAGCCGCTTCACAACTCAATTAGCATTTCGCTAGATAACAAACACTGCTAGAGGCAACTACCATACATCTAATCTCTATCTCATTTCCATCATTTCCATGACGCTAATTAAACAAATATTACAGGCTGTGACTGAAATGGCACCTGATTCCATATACACTAAGTGTACAAAACATTAAGTAAAATGTTGCACTACGCCCCTTATTGATGTCACTTGTTAGATCCACAATCAGTGTAGATGAAGGGGAGGAGACAGATTAAAGAAGGATTTTGAAGCCTTGTGACAATTGAGACATGGATTGTGTATGTGTGCCATTCAGAGCGCGAATGGGCAAGACAAAATATTTAAGTGCCTTTGAACGGGGTATGGTAGTAGGTGCCAGAAGCACCGGTTTGAGTGTGTCAAGAACTGTAACACTGCACGGTTTTTCACGCTCAACAGTTTCCCGTGTGTATCAGCAATGGTCCACCACCCAAAGGACATCCAGCCAACTTGACACAACTGTCGGAAGCATTAGGTGTCAACGTTGGCCAGCATCCCTGTAGAAAGCTTTAAAGTGTTATTCACTGTTTGATTACTTTTATCTGGGTTCCTCTATTGACTCATAGAAGATTAGATACAGTACATAAATCCATTATGAAATGCTGAATCAAGAGGTGTGAGTATCAAAACGTCCCTTCTGGGTTTTGAATTATAATAAACTTTTAGATCTTTCTGATCAGAAACCCACATCAAAGCCAAACACATATTTTACAAGGATATTCCCATGCTTTAGATCAGTGGTCACCAGCCTTTTCTGAGTCAAGATCACTTTTGCAGTCAAAAAGCAAGCTGAGATCTACTGCTCAGATTATTCTTTTTTTTACATTATCCTCACACTAACAGTTTTGTAGGAATAAGGTTTGGGCAGTAGGCCTAATACATTATCACAGCATATTGGCTATATAATTGGCCTGCCAATATTGTTAATCAGACCATTATTATATTTCAAAACTCGAGCTATGATAACAAAATAGATCAGTTGGTTTAGCACTTGTGAGGCACTGGACTGATGGTACCTGCATCTGATGGTCAACGAGGTCAAATCACAACGTCAGTGATCTTCAGGTCGAAAAGTCGGAGCTCTAGAGTTTCCGACTTGGAATTCCGAGTTGGATGACCGTTCAAAACTATTTTTCCCAACCGCCTCTCACGGTCCCTGCTCTCTCCTTCCTTTCCTCTGGTGAGACTGACCAGAGAGAGGGGACACTGTCTTCCACCTGATGGTGAAACTCGAGTCGCACCGCATCTGCCTCATGCACAAATTCATGTTGTTCCTATGACCAGAGAAAGTGAAATATTCCTTAAAATCGACACGACGAGCTGCTAATAATAATACAACGCAGGGCTTTCGATACTTGGCTACTCATTCATTGCAGCTGCAGCCCGAGCGGAATTACGGACAAGAGCGTTTTGTAATAGTGTTGAATAAAAACAGTGACCGTGCTGAATATAAACTTAAACATGAACTCACTCATAAAAACAGCAACTCTGCTGTATTCGTTGACAGTCTCTCTGTGGTCATGGTTTTAAAAGTTATTCAATCTTATGTAGACTAGTAGACTATTTAACTTGGCTGTGGCCAGGGTCATGGAAGCTCTGCAGCCACAGTGATTTGAGCTATCCAATTGGGCGGCGCAGTAGGTGCACTCGATTTAGTCACAGATTTTCCAGTAGGCGGAGTTTGTATCATGGAAATACTGTGCTTACCCGGTGCACAGCACTTTTGAATCAAGTGCACCTACCGGAAATAGCTCAACGCGATTTTTAAAAAAGGTGCGCAAGCCTTTATCGTTCGTTGGCTTTTCTACAGAAATATTTGGTGATCGACTAAGAATGCCTTAAAGATCGACCGGTTGGCGACCACTGCTTTAGATGTACCGCTTTGGATCGTTAATCAAACGTATTAAACAATAGCAATATTAAATCAGTTGGTGGTTGATAAGCAAACTTTATGCTAAAGGTGTAGCTCTAGGCAAACCTCGTGAGCAAACGTTATGCTAAAGGTGTAGCTCTAGGCAAACCTCGTGAGCAAACGTTATGCTAAAGGTGTAGCTCTAGGCAAACCTAGTGAGTAACTTTTATTGCAAAGGGTGTAAGCTCTAGGCAAACTAGTGAGTAAACTTATGCTAAGGTGTAGCTCTAGGCAAACCTAGTGAGCAAACTTATGCTAAAGGTGTAGCTCTTAAGCAACCTAGTGAGCAAACTTTATGCTAAAGGTGTGCTCTAAGCAAACCTAGTGAGCAAACTTTATGCTAAAGGTGTAGCTCTAAGCAAACCTAGTGAGCAAACTTTATGCTAAAGGTGTAGCTCTGGCAAACCTAGTGAGTAAACTTTATGCTAAAGGTGTAGCTCTAGGCAAACCTAGTGAGCAAACTTTATGCTAAAACAATGTCATGGCGTTCGGTAGTTTATTTCATGTTTTGTGTTGTGAACTGTTAGCTTACTTTGACTCCCACCATTAAAACGTAGTTTTCATGACTAATAACTGCATTATACAACTATATATAATTAGGGATGGGTACCGAAACCCGGTATTAAACGGGCCCCGGGGCTAAATTATGAAAGACCGTAGTATCGATAAGCTCCGACGTTATCGGTTCTGCTTTCGGTACTGGAAAAATTAAGAAAATACATTTCCTATTTATTATTGCTACATAAACGTTATCTTGCACATTTTATCTCACCAACCGTTTCTAATTTGCAATGAGATTAAGACATTTGTCTATGATGCATTTTCGCTATTCCCAATCCAGAAGAGAGATCTCTCTCACACGCTACAGCACACACAGCACCCTGCTCTTAATTAGTGACGATGGCGGAGAGAGCTAAACGTTCAAAAGTGTGCTTACACTTCACCAGAGTCGATGCTGACGAAGCTCGTTGTCACAAGTGCAACAAGACTATTTCTTGTAAGGGCGGTAACACGAGCAATTTGTCCAAACATCTATTGAAACTGCATCATGTACAGGCAGAGAAAAGCACTGTTTTTGACTGCCTAGCTCGTAGTTCATCTCTCGTTGCCCGATCTACGTTAGGTATGGGTTCATGATCAAAAGTGACCATTAGCCAGCTGATTGTTTAGCTATTGGTGCGTTCATAAATTCAATCACCCATTTAAAGATTTTGCAACTTTTTTGTTAAAGTTGCAGCTACAATGAACCAACCCACTCCTCCCTGTAATACCGCTGGTCCAAGCCAAAGACAAGCCCAAAGCCCCTTCACGTTGGCAGCTAGTTAGAGGATGCCTGAGGAGAGGGTGAATGAGTGCCACCTAGCCGTGACCAAGTTCATAGTGAAAGGCCTACATCCCTTTGCAACAGGGAGTCCAAGGGCTTTAGGTAACAGGCTGTCAGTATATATTGAGTTGGATTAATTTTTAGGATATAGTAGTATAAAAGGGTTGTATGTTAGTCCCATCCCTCCACAATATAATACACACCAACACAATAATTCAATAATGATAATTCAACACATGAAAACTATATTTTTTTACTGTAGGAGGATGAGCAAGGCCCTCAACCCCAAATATACACCTCCCTCCAGGAGTTACCTCAGTGACACATTCATTCCTACCTGGTATGGTGTAGAAAAGGCCAATGTGATCACTGAGCTGAAGGACGTGCCAAAGCTGGCCATCACATCAGACGGGTGGACCAGCCTCTTTCAGGACCACTATCTCACTGTTACAGTGCACTACACAAGCCAGGGCAGTGTAAAACAGAAGGTCATCCACACCARGGCAGTGTAAAACAGAAGGTCTTCCACACCAAGGCAGTGTAAAACAGAAGGTCCTCCACACCAGGGCAGTGTAAAACAGAAGGTCCTCCACACCAGGGCAGTGTAAAACAGAAAGGTCATCTACACCGGGCCAGTGTAAAATAGAAGGTCCTCCACACTCAGGGGCAGTGTAAACAGAAGGTCCTCCACACCCAGGAGCAGTGTAAAACAGAAGGTCCCCACACCAGGCAGTGTAAAAACAGAAGGTCTCCACACCAGGGCAGTGTAAAAATAGAAGTCCTCCACACCCACAGGCAGTGTAAAAACAGAAGGTCCTCCACACCAGGGACAGTGTAAAACAGAAGGTCCTCCACACCAGGGCAGTGTAAAACAGTAAGGTCATTCCACACCAGGCACAGTGTAAAATAGAAGGTCCTCCACACCAGGGCAGTGTAAAACAGAAGGTCCTCCACACCAGGGCAGTGTAAAACAGAAGGTCCTCCACACCAGGGCAGTGTACAACAGAAGGTCCTCCACACCAGGGCAGTGTACAAATGGCAAACTGGTGAAGTAGTGGCAGAGGAGATCTCAGACATTCTGGAAGAGTTTGAGATAGAGCCGAGCAAGATTGTAGCTGTGACTGTTGATAATGCTGTCAATATGGATGTTGCCATCAAGAGGCTACACATCCTAAAAATAGGATGCTTTGCGCACACATTGAATCTGGCAGCGCAGAAAATCTACAAAATGACTTACACTGATGAATGGGCAGCCTGAATCAGAGCAGTGGCCGTGTGTTTCAAGAGATCCTCGATGTCCAAAACAGTCTTGAAGGAAAAGCAGCAGCTCCTTGGTAAGAAGCCAGTTCAATCTATTAAAGTATTATTTTGAAATTCCCACATTTAACAATTTAATTCAATATTCAAGTGTGCGGTATGTTGTTTTTGTTGTTGTTTCAGGCCTTCCGCAACACTCACTCATCCTTGATGTCAAGACCAGATGGAACTCTATCTAATGATAGAGAGATTCATGGAGCAGTTTCCAGCGATCCAAGCAGCAGCCTTGGAGCCACGACTGTGAAAAGCAATGACCAAGGACAACCTGGACCGTCTGAAGGACGAAGACTTCCATAAGGCTGAGGAGTTTGTCCAGCTCATGAGAATATTTTATACATCCACACTGTGTGTGTCATGTGAATAGAATGCCACCTGTGGACAGATCATACCCATCCTCCACAAACTGGATGAGCACTTCACTGTGAACATGAAGATACAACGTTTGTGGCAACCATCAAAGAGAAGGTGTGGGAGAACCTCTCTGAGCGCTATCAGGATGAGGACATTCAAGCCTTCCTGCATGAGGCCACAGCAATGGACCCCAGATTTAAAGGGAGGCCGGTGAGTGACGCCACCTGGGACAGGCTGAGGAAGGCAACTGTTGAGGACAATGTGACCTGAGCAACACCAGGGCTGTCAGAGGAGCCGGAGCAGACAGACACAGAGCACCAGCAACAGGAGGAGGAGTCTGAAGGAGAAGGAGAGGAAATGGAAGAGACAGTCCCTCCATTGAACAAAACAAGGAGTGCCTTGGAGGATGACAGGGAGTTAAGGTTGACGATCCAACAGGACACCTCGTCCCTCACCCTCAGCGAGTGTGTTGACCTAGAGGTCGAGCTCTACAAAGGCCTGCCTCCCATCCCCATGGCTGAAGATCCTGTGATGTGGTGGTGGGAGAAGAGAGCTACTCTGCCCCTCACAAACATTGCAACAAGCTACCTCTGTGCTCATGCCTCCTCCACCCCTAGCGAGAGGGTATTTTCAACTGCAGGGAACACAATAAGCCAGGAGAGGTCCAGACTTCTGCCAGAGAAGGCAAATATGTTAATCTTTCTCCAGAAGAACTGCTAAGAACTGTTAGTCCTTTTGCAACCTACCTGCATGCCCCACCCGTGTTGCTCTATACCACTGTATTTTCTTTTGCAGGAAAATATTGTTTATTTCATTTGATTTAAATTTCAGAAAATAAAGCAATGTTAATTCTGTTCTTAATTTGTTTTGTTTTTTTCCGTAAAAAATAACAAAAAGAACCGATAAGAATACCATTAAAGTACCGGATCGATAAGGAGTATCGGTAAGAGTAGTAAAACCGTTAAAATCTTAACGATACCCATCCCTATATATATATAATACAATGCATTGGCCTATAGTTTCATAACGCTTTGACTAAAAAGGAATTTGGTGAAGCAGTTCTCTTTCACATTACAAGGTTATGTGAGGTGTCAGAATTGGCAGAGAGGTGCTGTCTGCATTCTAACTTACACCCACCTCTTCTTACCAGAATCTGCCAACAGTCATTAAATACTCTTCCTATTTTATTCAAATGTTTCACATTGTAACAACACCGGTATGGCCTCTGGCTTACTATAATGTAACTGTCAAATCAAAGGCTTTTCTCCTTTTCCTATATCTAATGCAGATATTTTTTGTGATAATGTTATGAAATGGTGTAAAACTGTCAGTTCAATGTGTTTAATATATACTGGTGAATCTAAAAAAGAGACCCTTCAGGAGTTATCAAAGATGGGCCACAATCAGTCGTCAGTCACGCAGCAGGCAGTCAGTCAGGCAGTCACTCAGACAGACTGACTAACAGATAGTGTGACTTCCTACACATAACACACACTCCTGCCTACAGACAACAAGCAAATAAAGTTGGTTTGTGCTGTGACTATTGCCCATTTGAATGAAGGTACAATGCAAATACTCAGGGAAGAATGGTTCATACTGTACATTCTGCTTGTTCCAGTACAAGGTAATGGGTTGCTACCAATATTTTCTTGTACTGACAGGTCTCTACTGTGTCTGAACTAGCTGATGCTACTCAGAGAGATCACTCCACATAGACAATAATTTAACATTTGAAATGTCTACATTCTTTTTAAACTTTTGTAATATGAGTGTAATGTTTACAGACGATTTCCCTTTTGTTTATTGTCTACTCCATTTGCTTTGGCAATGTAAACATATGTTTCTCATGCCAATAAAGCCCTTTGAAATGAATTGAATTGAAACTGATATCTGGTACTGCTCTGCCATCAGCAGCTTCAGGTATTTGGCATGCCGCCCAGGGCTTGGATTGCATTGCCAGCTATTACATTGCTTGCTATTGGGGGAGGGGGGGATGGACCGTCCTGGGGCGTTCAAATGAACGTCCAGGCCTTCCGGGTCTGCTCTATCAGGTACTGTACAGATGGAGCTAATTGCAAAGTCATTGGGACCTTGAGACCTGAACCCGGACATCCACATCCATCAACAGTCGATGGACAGAGGTATACACTATCTAGAACCTTCTTGCGGATCTGGTAGGACCAATAACCATGTCTCTGTGCCCATTTCGCAAAACACAGTTTTTTGTTTCTCCTGCGGTAGCTAGCTTGCATGCCAATCATGTCTAACTAAAGTTACTGGCGAGCTCATCATGCTTGTGACATTATGCTAGCTAGCTATCCCCAGTTCAATCATTTGTTTTCAAATGTGGGCTTGTCGCGTTTTCCCTGTGCTTGTGTCACCGATGCACTCATAAACTGGCTGCGTGCTGCTCGTTTTAGAAATATAACTTTTGGTATTCAAATCAGTCGCAGCATGTAATACTTATTTTTCTCAAAAAGATGGCTGTCAAAATGATTGGCACCCCTAAAGATTCTTTTTTTTATTTTTATAAATCTAACAAAATTAAATTAACATTCTACTTCTTTAAATTTAATCTCATGGCTTTCTGTTGCACTGGGGTATAAAAATGAGGAAGCACGCATGCAAAATCCATTTTTCATCCATCACCATGGGGAAAGGCAATTCATCTTACAATGAAAAGAGACAAATGGTTGTTGAACTTCATAAAATCAGGCAATGGGTACAAAACAATAGGTAAAAAACGAAATAGTCTACCACAGAACTATTAGGGAAATCATTAAGTTTAAAACCACTGGAAAAGTGGTAAACTTGCCAGGTAGAGGATGCATGTGTAAAGAAAAGGCAAAGGGCCACAGTTGGAAAATTACAGAACTCGGTCGCATCTTGGGGTCACCAAGTCTCTTAACCTACAATTAGATGCGAAATGAGATCTTTGATGTTATGGGGCTATTTTGCTTCCACTGGTCCTGGGGCCCTTGTTATGGTCAATAGCATCATTAACTTTACACAGCACCAGTACATTTTATCCAAAAACATGGTTGCCCTGCAGGTGGCTGAAACTTGGCCGCAAGTGGATCTTCCAGCAAGACAATAACCCCAAGCACGCATCAAATCCACAAATAATGAATTAATAAATAATACTGCACCCCCTTATAGACTTTTCCAAATAAAACTCTCAGAAGACAAATCTTGCAAGAGGTGTTATTTGAATGCTATTGGAAATTAGCCTATCGCTCTCTGGAGTGCCCGACTGTGTCAGATGTATGGAACATTTTCCTACCCCTCCCTTTTCTAACACGGAACCCAAACCGGCTGCGCGCATGCGCCATCGTGCATACATTTATTTTCTCCCCCCACACCAAAACGCGATCACGACACGCAGGTTAAAATATCAAAACAAATTCTGAACCCATTATATTACTTTGGGGACAGGTCGAAAAGCATTAAACATTTATGGCAATTTAGCTAGCTAGCTTGCACTTGCTAGCTAATTTGTCCTATTTAGCTAGCTTGCTGTAGCTAGCTAATTTGTCCTGGGATACGCGACGCGAGCAGTGTAGTCAGCCTGTAAGGCTCCCCAAATGTCCTGGCCTACTCCTATTTGGAGATACTTCAGCTATCTGTCTAAGCTCCAGAAAGTTATATCTAATCATGGCTGCGCTTACTGCAGCAAATAAGGCCATTTTGAAAGCATAATTTGATCAGGAGGCTCCCTTGAACACTCTGTGGATCTACTACTATATGGACATCTTAACCCTTGAGAGGTCCACTGCAATAATCCACAGAGCTAAAGCCACTAAAATATCCACCTGGTCCTCAGCCATCTCCTTCATAAAATCCAAAATAAGGAGAGTATTCAGCTTTTGACCATATTATATGCTGAATTTTCTCCATCTAATCCCTAGTTTGAGATATGATTTTGATTAGCCACAATATAAACCCATGATTCTGGCTGCAGTATTTGTAGTGTTTTTTTGTGTGTTATTGTCCTGTGTGTGGCTTGGTATGTCTGTATGTACGCTGTCACTGTTTTATTATTACTCAAAAAAACGATTACAAAAAAAGAATCCACAAAGAAATGGTTAATTGGCAACAACAACAAAAATACATTTTGCAATGACCATCTCAGTCTCCAGACATGAAACACTGCGGTTTTAATTTAAGAGGGCATTCCATAAGGATATCAAGCATCTGGAAGGATTCTGTATGGAGGAATGGTCTAAGATCCCTCCCAATGTGTTCTCCAACAAATACAAATATATTTTTTAGGGCTCAGTGCTGTTATCCTCACAAGGTGATGGACTGAAAGGTATTGAAAACAGGGGTGTCAATCATGTAGACCCAAACCTTTTTGAGATAAAAAAAATATTACTTGTTAAACAAAATGTCTTTCTCTGAGCAGTTTCCCCTTTTTTCTGAGCATATAATATAGCTCAGTATACAGTACTTTTTGCTAATCTTTATCAAGGGTGGCAATCATTTCAGACACCACTGTATCGCTCTGCTGTGTGTCTGAACTAGCTGATGCTACTCTGCTTGACCGCAGTGCTTCCAGCTTCAGAGCCTCAGATCAGAGCAAGGACAGTGTATTACTGATGTCAACCATCCACAAACAATGCTGTTGGCACCAGAGGAGAGGTCGGAGCGGGGTGAGAGAGAGAGAGAGGGGGGAATGGCAGAGAAGACAATAGGAAGATAGAGACGGGAGGAGAGAAAGGATAGTGCTAGGAAGACCGCATGCAAGAGGGAGAGGGAGAACAGAGAGAGAGAGAGAGAGTGAGAGAGATAGAGAGATAGAGAGAGAGAGATAGAGAGGATGATGTTGATCAAACAGCACACTATGCCATGCAAGCTTCATCATTGTGTAGGACGTAATGTTCTCTGTCATGATCCCGTCCGGTTGAAGCCTGTTTGGCCAGAAAGTGATACAGAGTTTAGATAATCCTCAAGCACTGACTGCTGGCTTTCACCTCAGCTGACCCACCGACACAGAGGGAAGACCAAGGGTCCTGGTAAAAAATAGTGCACTACAAAGGGAATAGGGTGTCATTTCAGACAACCTTATTTTGTACATAGTCCGGGTGAAAACGACTCAATTGAGCATAGCAACACAAGCAAGATAAAATCACAAAAACAAAAAGCTTCATAAACTGTAGTGCACATGTCCAAACATTGACTGAATTACTCTACTCCCTCTTTTATGAAGAAAGCAGGAGAGAAGAGAAGAGTAAAGAAAAAGAAAAGCTATAGCTAATAATAACCTTGCAGCCGTATGGGCAGAATCAAACAACATGACCATTGCCAACATCATGGTACAAAGGAAACGTACAGCAGCTTTTTCCTCTGGAATCCAATAGAAAGGCTTTTAGGCTTCATAATGATTTACAAAGTGACCCGTCAAACAGATTTACACTGACAGTCTGACAGGAGCACAACACCAATACAATTAGCATCCATGTGGTACAACCACCATTTTTTCCTCCCTCTTCTACCCCTCTTCCCTGTCTTTCTCTCTCCTCCTCTTCTTCCTCCTCCTTCACCTCCAGTTCCTCCCTCTCTACCCCCTTCCTTCATCGCCCTACCACTTATTGTCTATCTTTCCCCTCCCTTTGTCTCTCCCTCGTCTCCTCCAACTTCTCTTCTTTCTATTGCTCCTCCTCAGCAAAGGGAAATACCTTGGCTCCCCTCCTCCTTTCAATCATGTTCTTCCCTCTCCTCCCGCCTTCAAGAGCTGGCTGAAGAATGGGCCTGGCTCTATAGAAGCAGGCTGGCAACACGCCTATTCAATTCCCTCTCTCTCAACACAACACGCCTTCAAACGAGGGAAACGAGATAGATAGTTTACCCCTGATAAGGAACTTGTCACAGAAAACCAGCGGCGGAACAGCATTGGTCACATGGAGAGTTAAAAAAAGATAAACAGTGTTGGCATTTTAATGGATTTCTTTTTAGTTTATCAGATGGAAGGTGTGTGTATGAGTTATGGGCAGTTATTAGTGCCTATGTCATACATTATATTGCATTTTCCATATCTTATAAGAGTGTTTCCCCTGTATTCACCATTGAAATCATGATGTAGAGGTGCCTCTACGCCATCTCAAGGGAGGGGTTCAGTATGAAATACACTCCATTCTAGACATGCTGGGTGGTACCACTTCAAGGCTTACTATAAAAGCAGGTGACAGTGTGCCTTATTTGGTATTGGTCTTGGTAAGTGGAGTGTGACACTGACAATATATTTTGAATGATGCTTCCTTGACTACACTACAAAATTCAAAAGGCAGTAAGGTACATTTCCACATATGACCAAATTCAATGTTTTTGCTTACCGTTTCATACAAATCTATGTGCTTTTACAAAGAAGAAAAAAACATAGGCTATGAGGATTATATGTTTATATTCGTAGCTACATCCATCATAACACATAACAATGGTGTTCATGTCAATTGGATGTCTTTTTTATTATCTGCTACAATTGGTTGGTGGCACAGTCTGCTAAAACAATTGGCTCATAGTTCAAAGGTTGTGAGGTCTAATCCCACATGGAGCAGATGTGTTATCTCTAAAATCCTTTATTTACAATATTCATACCCTGCCCACACACTTCTAATTCTGAAAAGTGAAACCATAACTGTGAGCAATGTTCCCTCAACTGTTTTTGGGTACTGAGCAAATTGAATCTCTGCTGAGCGCAAACTTGAACGTTGTGTAAATTCTGTGCAACTTCCAACGTTTACTGTGAACACTAAGGCTGTACTCGCTTGAAGTTACAGTTTCAGATAGTGGTCAAGTAGGCTACTGTGGCTATTTGATCATAATGTAGGCCTACCAGAGTGGCCTTCCATCAAAAACAATGGAGAAAATGTATCCCATAACATTTTACCATGGAAATAGCTGTTCTATCATTCAGCCTACAGTAGCAGCCAATGTGTGGTGTTCAATGTAGGCCTACATTCCATTATATATATTTTTTAAACATGCAGGGCTTAGCATTAAGCTGTTTCTTCACTTGTCCTTATGACAAAGAGGTGACTTAAAATGTTGTTGTGTTGTTTGATGCAAGAAACAACTTTACAAAATAAAATGCATTATTGTTCCCATACCATTATTACAGAAAATCAGACAAATTATGTGCTCTCTGCCTATTGGCTACTTAGCTTATTCAAGCCTGTCTCAAAATACAACACTGCCCCTTTAAGACAAAAAAAGCTATTTACCTGACTCGCTTTTCAAAGATGTCTAGAAATGTACACGTTTGTGCTCTTGTAGAAAGCAATCACTCCCCATTGCTGAATACAAATGATCCATAACTGGGCTAAAAACTCACAAACTAGCAAAGGATATGAACAAATGTGCCCATGTGGCTACATGTAGCTCTCCCTTTGATCTTAAATCAAGCGCATCTACTTACGACCGCTCATGCTGCAAACACAGTCCAGTTCAAATGAATGGCACAGATCCATATGTGGCAATAGTCTATTTGCATAGAGGCCTACTGCAGCTCTGATTGGTTATGGCGCACAGGTCTGTGTAGAGTACGGGCTACGTTGTGAGTGTCAATGCAATAGAATCCTACTCCAATGCCTACAACAAAATCTCTTGCATAGTTCGTTTTGCAAACTAAATCTTGCATAGTTCGTTTTGTTTCGGTATGTTGGATTAAAAGTGGCTAATATTGCATTGATTCGATCATAAATCCCACTGTAAAGGGAAACGTTGACAGTGTTAATTAACTAAGATGGAAAACTCTAGAAAGTTTAGTGAAGTTTAATCTCGTGCTTTTCTGCTCAAGAAGATATTTCTTCTGCGTGGAAATCCCGGGGAGCTGCGTGTGCAGCTTAGAGGGAACATTGCCTGTGAGCATACCTGTGAGAGGGGTCGCCCTGGTAGTAGTTGTAGGTTTTTTATACAGTCCCCAAAACCAATCTGTGAATTATTTTGACCATTGGAAAAAGAGCTACTGCGTAAATACTGCAGTGCAGGTTGAATTGAGCACCTAATTATAATTTTCTAGGTGATGATTGTATTTTTCTTCCCAACACAATACTGCAATAAATGTGAGTCTACATTTCAAWTTTTTTTGGCCAACCCATGGGGGATTCAAACTTACCCCACAAGCAACCATAGATGACTGGAACTTAGTGCCTTACCACTGTGCGCTAACTGTCTAGAGCAGTATTTCTTTGCAATGCACATAATCTTATTATAATAACGTGCCAGTGGACTTCTATGGAAGCATTTAGCTGCCAAAACTCAATTGGAAATGCAAATGAAAAATTATAAATCAATATCATGTTTGCAATTCCTTTTCCTAAATGGGTATACATTTTTTATGAAATTTAAAAAAATATATTGTGTGCCAACTTGAAATAGAAATAGCAAAGTATGTGAAGATATTTCATTTCCATGGTACTATCCAATACAACACTGACACATTTAAAAAATCAAATGTAAACGCTTAAATGACAAATCATTTCTCATGTTTGCTATTTGTGACAAAAATACAAATAATTCTCAATTGGAAATAGCCAATGCTTTTCAATACTCTGTGTGGTTTAAGATTGTCAAGACTGTCTGTGGTAGAAAATAAATAACCATGCTAGTAAAACAGCTAATTGTTTCAATGAACCTTCAAAATACCTTAAGGTGTTCCACGATGTCTTGTTGTGAAGGTAGCAAACTAGCCAGTGCCAGTGGGCTAGCTAGCTAACATTAGCCAGTAACGTTAGCCAGTAGTGCCTCTTCATAGCCAGCTAACTACTAGTTAGCTATCTAACCTACCTACCGGTAGCTACATTTAAAAGCCAATTAGCCGTATTAGCTTGCTAGCTACTAGTAGCTCCCTGTGTTCCCTTCCCTCCACTGTCACATGTACAATAGAACATTTTGTTTCGCTTTTGTTTGTTTTTTGGGCCCAGCTCTCACACTGTGTGTCTCTCTTTCTGTCTGTCTCTCTGTGTCAGCATGTCTGTGTGTCTGTCTGTCTGTTTAGGAGTTCCAGATGTGGCTGTGGGAGAGTAGTGGCGGACAACACTGGAGGGCATCTAAACTTAGCGATAAACTCATGTAGAACATTTACAAATAAGTATCCCTTATTAAGTTCTACTACCTGGATAGATAGGAGGCAGAGGTTGGAAGCATAGAGGTAACTACTGTGTACTGAATGTTTGCAAGTCATGACAAGTCATTACTTGACAGTGATTGTGCAACTCAAAGACACATTGTGTCACACACTGAACAGACTGTGTGTGGAGCACCCTTTCTCCTCAAAGGCATTACTCAAATTAGTTGGACATGTTACAAAGTTACTGTCATGTTGCTGATTTCTGTCCCGATTCTCCTGCCTTATCCCGAAGTGTGAACTTGCATACTTCCATGATGAGGAGTTTGAAAGTACACAGCATAAGAGAAGGGTGGAGAATTGGGATGCAGGCCTTGTGTGCTCTCTTAACCAACTATTCCTGTAGTTGAGGGATACAGCGATATTACAATGAGGGGATCCGATTAAGCTGGCCCGGGAGGGCGGAGATTGAAAACCGGGCGGCATCCCGGGCATGAGCCGCGTGCCCCGTTCAAAGTCCACGGCAAAGTCGGCTCAAAACAGTGACGTATGTCAAGAGAAGAATGTGGAGTAATTATTCAGGATTCAGAGTGTTCAAATGCAAAGTTCGCTCTTGGTAAAAACACAAATATGTACTTTATTGACCTTCCCAAGTAAAATTAGTCAAATTCAAATAGAGGTCGACAGATTATGATTTTTCAATGCCGATACCGATACCGATTATTGGACGACCAAAAAAAGTCAATACCGATTAATCGGTCAATTTTTATATATATATTTGTAATAATGACAATTACAACAATACTGAATGAACAATGAACACATTTATTTTAACTCAATATAATACATAAATAAAATCAATGTAGTCTCAAATAAATAATGAAACATGTTAAATTTTGCTTAAATAATGCAAAAACACAGTGTTGGAGAAGAAAGTAAATATGCAATATGTGCCATGTAAAAAAGCTAACGTTTAAGTGCCTAGTTAAATAAAGGTTAAATTAAAATTAAAATTAAAATTCCTTGCTCAGAACATGAGAACATATGAAAGCTGGTGGTTCCTTTTAACATGAGTCTTCAATATTCCCAGTTAAGAAGTTTTAGGTTGTAGTTATTATAGGAATGATGACGTGTCGACTATTTCTCTCTATACCATTTGTATTTCACATACTTTGACTATTGGGTGTTCTTATAGGCACTATAGTATTGCCAGCCTAATCTCGGGAGTTGATAGGCTTGAAGTCATAAACAGCGCTGTGCCTCAAGCATTGCGAAGAGCTGCTGGCAAACACAGTAAAGTGCTGTTTGAATGAATGCTTACAAGCCTGCTGTTGCCTACCACCGCTCAGTCAGACTGCTCTATCAAATATCAAATCATAGACTTAATTATAATATAATAAACACACAGAAATATGAGCCTTTGGTCATTAATATGGTCAAATCCAGAAACTATAATTTCGAAAACAAAACGTTTATTCTTTCAGTGAACTATGAAACCGTTCCGTATTTTATCGAATGGGTGGCAACTCTAAGTCTAAATATTGCTGTTACATTCCACAACCTTTAATGTTATGTCATAATTATGTACAATTATAGCAAATTAATTGCGGTGTTTGTTAGGAAGAAATGGTCGTCACACAGTTCCCAACGAGCCAGGTGGCCCAAACTCCTCCATATACCCTGACTCTGCTTGCACTGAACGCAAGAGAAGTGACACAATTTCCCGAGTTAATATTGCCTGCTAACATGAATTTATTTTAACTAATTATGCAGGTTTAAAAATATATACTTCTGTGCATTGATTTTAAGAAAGGTATTGATGTTTAGGGTTAGGTACATTTGTGCAACGATTGTGCTTTTTTCGCGAATGTGCTTTTGTTAAATCATCACCTGTTTGGCGAAGTTGAAGTAGACTGTGATTCGATGATAAATTAACAGGCACCGCATTGATTATATGCAACGCAGGACAAGCTAGTTAACCTAGTAATATCATCAACCATGTGTAGTTAGTGATTATGTGATTGATTGTTTTTTATAAGATAAGTTTAATGCTAGCTAGAAACTTACCTTGGCTCCTTGCAGTCACAAGGCCCTTTTGATACTGCACTCGCGTGCTGCACTCGCTACGCAGTCTCCTCGTGGATTGCAATGTAATTGGCCATAATCGTTGTCAAAAAAAACAAAAAAAAGCCGATTAAATTCAAGCATGTTGTGTGTTTCTTAATGATGAAACATGCTGTCTTGTTGACAATATGACCTGGCGGCACAGATTACGGTTAGATTTTATGCAGAGCGCTCCTCCCTCACTGCTTCCGCCAATTCACGTCATGGGCCATAGCCCGGTGCACCCCGGTCCAGCTTAATTCAACTCCCTCAATATAGAGGGGAGAATGACAGAGGAAGCACAGGGAAATAAACGCTAGTAGGAAGCACAGGGAAAAAATGGCAACTGTACACATAACTCATCCAGAGCTCTTTATAAGATATCTGATGGCAAACATTTAGTAGTGAATTTACATGTAACTTCATCATCTCAGAAAGTATTTATACCCCATGACTTACTCCACATTTTGTTGTTGTGTTACTGGCTTACACACAATACCCCATAATGTCAGTGTGGAATTATTTTGGGGGAATTTTTACAAATGAATTAAAGTCGGCACACCAAGACTCACCGATAGATATAGAATGCTATGGTCTCACCAGCTCCTCCCGTTGTGCTATTTACAAACAAACACGTGACTGGCTCAACTGTTCTGGCGAACTACGATAAACTTCATCATAATATAAAATAATGTGACAGGTGAAATGAAGAACACAATCTGCTTTATCTCCTAAAGTATTGCACAAGTTGACTGCAGGTATTCACTTAAAAAGTAGCTACAAATACAGTAAAATAAAAAGTAGATACGGTATACTGCCCAAGCCTACTGCTGACCAAGCTGTCTACCATCAGACAGGTAACGATCCTCTCCCTTATTGACTCAAGACATTTCAGCTTTTCATTTTTAATTAATTTGTATAAATTCCCAAAACATAATTCCACATTGACATTATGGGGTAATGTGTGTAAGCCAGTAACACAACAACAAAATGTGGAATATGTCAAGGGGTATGAATACTTTCAGAAGGCACTGTACATCCTTAATAAAATGATTTGTGGTGGTTAATTGTGCATTACTCAAATGTTTGTAGTCGATATGAAACAACTTAATATTCAACAGGGCTATCCCCGACAAAAACAATCTTGGTCGACCGAGAGTGGTATGCTCTTTCGACCAATTGATTGGCTGTTTGGAACAACGTAAACAACACTAAATACATTATAAGCTTACCAGAGAGTCTGTTGTAACGGGTTATTTTGTAAAGCCTTTATTACAGCAAAGACTAAAAACAGTTGCATTCATTTGTGAATGCAATTTCTGACAATTTGGAAGAGTGTAAACAACACTAAATCAATTATAAGTAATACCAGAGAGGCTGTTCTAATGTAAAAAGTGTAAAGCCTTTATTACAACATATTACAGCTGAAATTGTTTAGCCAACATGTTGTGGTTGCGTGAGGCTTGGTGCTCACGGAATCAGTAGGCTACTAAACATACACTCAAATAGGCAACATAAGCAGGATGTCTTATTTCTGTATATATACAGTGCCTTCGAAAAGTATTCAGACCCCTTGACTTTTTCCACATTTTGCTATGTTACAGCATTATTCTAAAATGGACTAAATAAATACAAATTCTCAGCAATCTGCACACAATTCCCCATAATGACAAAGAGAAAATATGTTTTTAGAAATGTTTTCAAATGTATTAAAAATTAAAAAACCTAAACATGGTATTCAGACCCTTTGCTATGAGACTCGAAATTGAGCTCAGGTGCATCCTGTTTCCATTGATTATCCTTGAGATGTTTCTACAACTTGATTGGAGTCCACCTGTGGTAATTCAATTGATTGGACATGATTTGGAAAGGCACACACCTGTCTATATAAGTCCCACAGTGCATGTCAGAGCAAAAACCAAGCCATGAGGTCAAATGAATTGTCCGCAGAGCTCCGAGACAGGATTATGTCGAGGCGCAGATCTGGGGAAGGGTACTAAAAATGTCTGCAGCATTGAAGGTCCCCAAGAACACAGTGGCCTCCATCACTCTTAAATGGAAGAAGTTTGGAACCGCCAGGACTCAACCTAGAGCTGGCCGCCCTGCCAAACTGAGCAATCGGGGGAGAAGGGCCTTGGTCAGGGAGGTGACCAAGAACCTGACGGTCACTCTGATAGAGCTCTAAAGTTCCTCTGTGGAGATGGGAGAATCTTTCAGAAGGACAACCATCTCTGCAGCACTCCAACAATCAGGCCTTTATGGTAGAGTGGCCAGACAGAAGCCACTCCTCAGTAAAAGGCACATGACAGCCCGCTTGGACCGTGAGAAACAAGATTCTCTGGTCTGATGAAACCAAGATTGAACTCTTTGGCCTGAATGCCATGCGTCACGTCTGGAGGAAACCTGGCACCATCCCTACGTTGAAGCATGGTGGTGGCAGCATCACGCTGTGGGATGTTTTTCAGCGGCAGGGACTGGGAGACTAGTCAGGATCGAGGCAAAGATGAACAGAGCAAAGTACAGAGAGATACTTGATGAAAACCTGCTCCAGAGCGCTCAGGATCTCAGACTGGGGCAAAGGTTCACCTTCCAACAGGATAACGACCCTAAGCACACATCCAAGACAACGCAGGAGTGGCTTCGGGAAAAGACTCTGAATGTCCTTGAGTGGCTCAGCCAGAGCTCGGACTTGAACCCAATCGAACATCTCTGGAGAGACCTGAAAATAGCTGTGCAGCCACGCTCCCCATCCAACCTGACAGAGCTTGAGAGGATCTGCAGAGACGAATGGGAGAAACTCCCCAAATACAAGTGTGCCAAGCTTGGAGCGTCATACCCAAGACTTGATGCTGTAATCACTGCCAAAGGTGCTTCAACAAAGTACTTAGTAAAGGGTCTGAATACTTATGTAAATGTGATATTTCCGATTTTTTATGTTTAATAAATTATCAAACATTTCTAAAAACCTGTTTTTGCCTTGTCATTATGGGGTATTTGTCACGTTCCTGACCTGTTTTCCTTTGTTTTTGTATTTGTTTAGTATGGTCAGGGCGTGAGTTGGGGTGGGCATTCTATGTTATGTGTTTCTATGTTTAGGTTCATTGTCTATTAGCCTGATATGGTTCTCAATCAGGGACAGGTGTTTTACGTTTCCTCTGATTGAGAACCATATTAAGGTAGGTTGTTCACACTGTTTGTTTGTGGGTGATTGTTCCTGTGTCTGTGGCACCACACGGGACTGTTTCGTTTTCGTTCTTTTGGTTAGTCTGTTCCTGTTTGTGCGTTCTTCGTGTTTTATTGTAAGTTCACATGTTCAGGTCTGTCTACGTCGTTTTGTTGTTTTGTAATTTTCCAAGTGTTTTTTCGTGTTCGTCTTTGCTTTAATAAATCTTCATTATGTCTTCATACAACGCTGCGTTTTGGTCCGATCCCTACTCCTCCTCTTCAGACGAAGAGGAGGAGAGAAACCGTTACAGTATTGTGTGTGAATTGATGAGGGAAAAAAACAATTTAATACATTTTAGAATAAGGCTTTAACGTAACAACATTTTGAAAAAGTCAAGGTGTCTGAATACTTTCCGAAGGCACTGTATATACTGAACAAAAATATAAACGCAACAAAAGTGTATTTCTCTCAAATTTTGTGCACAAATTTATTTAACTCCCTATTAGTGAGCATTCCTCTATTGCCACGATAATCCATCCATCTGACAGGTGTGGCATATCAAAAAGCTGACTAAACAGCATGATCATAACACAGGTGTACATTGTGCTGGGAACAATTAAAAGGCCACTCTAAAATTTGGTCACACAACACAATGCCCCAGATGTCTCAATTGTTGAGGGAGTGTGCAATTGGCATGCTGACTGCAGCAATGTCCAACATAGCTGTTGCCAGACAATTAAATGTTAATTTCTCTACCATAAGCCGCCTCCGTCATTTTAGAGAATTTGGCAGTACATCCAACCGGCCTCACAAATACAGGCCACGTGTAACCACGCCAGCCCAGGACCTCCATATGCAATATGGACATTAGTGCACATTAGTGCACTGGAACACATCCTCTGTCCAGTGTCTGTTCTTTTGCAAATCTTAATATTTTCTTTTTATTGGCCAGTCTGCGATATGGCTTTTTCTTTGCAACTCTGCCTAGAAGGCCAGCATCCTGGAGTCGCCTCTTCACTGTTGACGTTGAGACTGGTGTTTTGCGGGTACTATTTAATAAAGCTTCCAGTTGAGGACTTGTGAGGCATCTGTTTCTCAAACTAGAAACTCTAATGTACTTGTCCTCTTGCTCAGTTGTGCACCGGGGCCTCCCACTCCTCTTTCTGTTCTGGTTAGGGCCAGTTTGCTCTGTTCTGTGAAGGGAGTAGTACACAGTGTTGCACGAGATCTTCAGTTTCTTGGCAATTTCTTGCATAATTTCTCAGAACAAGAATAGACTGACTAGTTTCAGAAGAAAGTTATATTTTTCTGGCCATTTTGAGCCTGTAATCAAACCCACAAATGCTGATGCTCCAGATACTCAACTAGTCTAAAGAAGGACAGTTTTATTTCTTCTTTAAATCAGGACAACAGTTTTCAGCTGTGCTAACATAATTGCAAAATGGTTTTCTAATGATAAATTAGCCTTTTAAAATGATCAACTTAGATTAGCTAAAAGAACGTGCCATAGGAACACAGGAGTGATGGTTGCTGATAATGGGCCTCTGTACACCTTTGTAGATATTCCATAAAACAATCTGTAGTTTCCAACTACAATAGTAATTTACAACATTAACAATGTCTACACTGTATTTCTGATCAATTTTATGTTATTTTAATGGACAAAAAATGTGATTTTCTTTCAAAAACAAGGAGATTTCTAAGTGATCTTTTGAACGGTAGTGTATATATACATATATATATTATTTTATGTTAGACCAGAATGATTTTAGTAGATGTCCATTTAATTTCTCTTAAAACCTGTTGACTTGCCTCTCACCATAGCCAGCTAGCCAGCTAGCTAACGTACCCTTGCTCTGCAAGGGCCGCGGCTTTTGTGGAGCGATGGGTAACGATGCTTTGAGGGTGGCTGTTGTCGATGTGTTCCTGGTTCGAGACGGAAGCTATACTGTTACACTGGCAATACTAAAGTGCCTATAAGAACATCCAATAGTCAAAGGTATATGAAATACAAATGGTATAGAGAGAAATAGTCCTATAATTCCTATAATAACTACAACCTAAAACTTCTTAACTGGGAATATTGAAGACTCATGTTATAAGGAACCACCACCACCATGTTCTCATGTTCTGAGCAAGGAACTTAAACGTTAGCACATATTGCACTTTTACTTTCTTCTCCAACACTTTGTTTTTGCATTATTTAAACCAAATTGAACATGTTTCATTATTTATTTGAGGCTAAATTGATTTTATTGATGTATTATATTAAGGTAAAAGAAAAGTGTTCATTCACTATTGTTGTAATTGTCATTATTACAAATTTTWAAAAATTAAATCGTCCGATTAATCGGTATCGGCTTTTTTTGGTCCTCCAATAATCGGTATCAGTATCGGCGTTGAAAAATCATAATCGGTCGACCTCTAGTGTATAGTACATCTTCGCCTCTTCCTCTCTGATCAAGGCAACCTCTTCCGCCTCACGTTACCAAAACCCTGCCCACCGTGTTTGATTGATAGGTCTAACACACATCAAAAATGAAAGCCCAAAGGAGAAATCAGGAAACGATACAGCAAAATGAAGCATTGTGATTGATTTATCAAATTTGATTAATCATTTGAATTTTGTCTTAAACCACATGGAAAAGTATAATTATTTTTTATTTTTGTCACAATTCATGCTGTTACAACAAGGAAAGAAAATGGCAAACATGAGAAATTATTTGTCATTTAACCATGTACATGTTTTTACGTATCAGTGTTGTACTGAATAGTACCATGGAAATTAGTGCTGAGAGATTAGTGCTTTTTGAGGTCGGTTTGGATTCGATTCGATTATTAAAAAATAATCAAGGTTTTTCGGTTTTGATAATTGTTTTAGATATTAAATGTGTTATGCATTATGTGGGTTGAATGCTGTAGCAACACAGAATAAAACAATTCATACAAGTCCCATGGTGGTACTGCTTATTAACCATTTATTATTACTTTACTTTAATCAAATATTTGTTTTACTTGATGACTATTATTTAATTCCAAGTCATCGTCTCATATAGAGCTGCTGCCTATGCTGTCTGACAAAAATCACTATTTTAGTAGTTCTTCAAAGTAAACACGGCAAACTTTTCTGACTGCTAAATACCAACTATCACTTAGATCATTTTCAGGCTCGTAAAGCAACTGCTTTCTATCTCTCTGTATCGCACATTCTCTCTTTTCTCAATCTTTCTGTCTTTCACCACACAACGGACAGTTTAAGCGGGCGCGCAATGGATTATGGTTATTGTGGTAAAAACTTAACATGTTCTCTGCGCTAAACAATGTAGAATATTGGGCTGTTGGAAACTACAACTCCCTACTACATCGCACAGTTCAGACTTGATCTGATTTATCTCTACAGAAACTCCACATCGAGCTCACAGGTAAAAACAAACAAAAAGGAATTCAAATAATTGAACCAACCTCTGTCAATTAGTTATTTAAAAAATGAAAAATAACCGAAATGTCGGTTAATCGCTCAGCACTACTGGAAATTAAATATTAAACACCGTTTTTTTATTTATTTTTCAAATTGGCAGGCTTCATGCTTCCTCATGAACATTATAATTTAATATATTACTTTGAATTTGAATTTTGTCACAAAAAATGCATACCCACTTAGGAAAAGGAAACATGATATTGCAAACAAGACATTGATTTATCTTTTGCCCATTACAATTTAAGATTTAATTAAATCACTCGTAGACTTCCATAGACTTCTGGTAAGTATTCTTTAGTAAGAAAGTGTTGGGATCAGGTACAACTATGTTTACCCTCCCCCAAAATGAATATTTATGAGAAAATGCCCCACCTACAACTTCTCACCTGAATGCATTTTTTATTTTATTTGAAGGGTTTGGGCAAAGGCTGAAATTGGGGTTGAGAGTTAACCTTTTAATTGACAAAGTCTAACTTTAAGGTATTGAGGACAGCTTCAACATGAGTGTGCGAGGGTTAAACCTTTAGTAAACTAGCGGCCTAAAGGCAGAATAGCTAGCGCTAATAGGATCCTTTGAAAATATTTTTGCAGAAGTAGCAGTATCTGTTTTGTTGCCTGCTGAACTGTTATATGCTGAGAGGAGAAAAGCACCTTGGCTGTTCCTGGCTTTGAAAACATCAGCCACACAAACCTATTTGCGGCGGTGTGTGTCTTTTCAAGGAGAACATGCCCCGAGGCAACACGCAGATTCAGTTTCTCCTGTTCCGTTCCGGACTTCCAAAAACAAAGGAATTCCAGAGAAAATAAAGACAGGAAGGCACCCCCCACCCCCACCCCCCACCACCACCACCACACTCTGACGCTATGTCGCATACAAACACACACAGACACACTCCTCTCATGATATACAATTATATTGATAAGATATATCAGGAAGACATGTACTTCCAACATGACATCCAGAGAGGTGTGTGCGTACAGTACACAGACAGGCAAGCCCTAATTCTTAGGCCTAATCCCTGTCCGTGTCTGCTCTTTACAATCCCACCCAGCACACTATGCACAGATCTGGGATCAGCTTTTCCTTTCCTCATCTATTAGGAAGCAGAAAGGTGAAACTCCTAACAGTTGTGAGGGAAATAACATTACATTTTATGTGTATTATAAAGGATGTAAAGGATAAGGATATAAAGGATGTTATGAAGTATTATATGCAGGGGCGCCACTATGGTTTTAGACATTTAATTTTTTATTTTATTTAATCCAGCAGGATAAACACTCCAAACAGTCTACCCGACTTCTCAGAGACGTCCGCATGGTCCTAAAGCACCCCGTTTCCTCGTTTTGTATCACATTCCAATGATAAAACTGGGGGGGACAAAAATGCAATTTCAAAATGTGGGAGGGACATGTCCGCCCCGTCCCCAGTAAAAGTTGCGCCCCTGATTATACGTTTGTACTTCATAGAAAGTGTTCCCAAACCAACTGACTCTAGAGCTCGCTGCCCTGACAATTCCAAATTCTGCTAAATTTGAAGTCATCTGCCTTGCTTCCTATAGCCTTTTGTTGTTCTTGGTTTATACACATATGTTCCTGAGAAACAGGGATTTGAGCATCTTTATTTCATTTTGAGAGAGTGCCGTTGTTTTTCAACAGATGGCATGGGGAGACAATGACAAACATTGTTTTGGAGGCTGGGCCCTGGCAAGCACCACGCAGTGGATCCTCGCTAGTCTCCAGAATACACGCACACACACACATGATTAGTCTGCTCCCATTACTGAAATGATAAACGATCAGTTCAACAATGGCTTCTGTCTTCTAGGAACAACAGCCATTCTACTACTGCATGGGAGAGAGGAACATAATACTGTATCTGGTGAAACACATCGATTTGCTGATAAACCGGGGAGATTGATTGCAGATATGGTAACTGGTAATTGATTAAAGACTAAGTATTAAAAATACATTTTCAATATAGTTTTATTTCTGTAGTTTAGTTAAACAGTATTTTTGAGTGATATGATTTCACTGAATCACTGAAGTGATTCAACTATTTTAATTAGACATGTACACAACAGCTGTCATGGGATGAGACAAATACGCTTTTCCTCCTGCCCTCTCTTTTGCTCTCATCTCCCACTCTCTCTCTCCCTCTGTCTCTTTCTCTCGCTCTCTCTCTCCACAGCGAGGGAGGTTTTAATATGTCTCTTTATCTGAGCTGCCCAGGCAGCAGGGGTATGAAAGGACCGGCAGGGCTTAGAACCCTGGGAAACTGCCACACACACACACACACACACACACACACACACACAGGGAAACAGCCTGCCTCACACTGCCAGAGTCACAATGAGGGGAAGGTGTCACACACACACTAATGCACACAGAGAGCGCACACAGAGAGCACAAACACGTCACAGTCAAAAACTCTCTCTCTCTCCAAAGGACACTCTCTCTGCTGGCTGAGTTGTTGTGAGAAGGCAGGCAGACAGGGAGAGACAGAGCTGTCCTGGGAAGTGGGTTTTGCAGTGGCATGCCAATTTGATCTTGGGACATGTGGGCAAACAACTAAACAATGTTTACAGTGTGCAACAAAAACAGAAACTCATCTGTATATTAGTGTAACGAACTCGCCTCGCCTATTACTGCCTGAATATTCCTTACTCAGGAAATGTGGATACTGCATGCATAGCAGTTTTGATTGAATAGGGTCCGTCATTCACAAATGCTAGTATGACATATTTTGTAATTGATGATTTCCTTTGACATTCATTTAGAATAATATGAATGTAATTAAGGAAGTCTTCTTTTCTCTATTACACAACACCCAAATATCTTCTAACGTTTGACATTCGCTCTGTGTACAAATGTCTATGCAAATGTCTATGTCAGAGAACAAGTACAGTATGTATCCCTAGAGGGCATGTTGGATGTGATTCTACCGCCTTCATACAGTCTATAAACCATAACTCTCCATCTTCCACACACACACACACACACACACACACACACACACACACACACACACACACACACACACACTTATACTAATACATTTGAGTACAGAGGCT
Source organism: Salvelinus sp. IW2-2015 (assembly GCF_002910315.2). NCBI lineage: Eukaryota > Metazoa > Chordata > Actinopteri > Salmoniformes > Salmonidae > Salvelinus > Salvelinus sp. IW2-2015. The sequence goes on from NC_036858.1 coordinate 47,767,699, forward strand.
TTGCAGAGGCTGTAGTACACTTGCATACAATCAGGGAGGCTATATTTAAGCAATAATGCTCGAGGAGGTGTGGTATATGGCCAATTTACCACGGCTAAGGGCTGTTCTTATGCACAATGCAACGTGGAGTGCCTGGTTACAGCCCTTAGCCGTGGTATATTGGCCATATATCACAAACCCCCGAGGTGCCTTATTGCTATTATAAACTAGTTACCAATGTAATTAGAGCAGAAAAATAAATGTTTTGTCATACCCGTGGTATACGGTCTGATATACCATGGCTGTCAGCCAATCAGCATTCAGGGCTCAAACCACCCAGTTTATATTATCAAATGAGCGCCACATGACCCTGACAGCTCACAGAAAGGAAAGCTGACACACTGAACTCACCAACCCAGCATGGAGACAGAGAAGAGACTAATGAGCTAGGCTGCGTCACAAATGGCACCCTATTCTCTATATAGTGCACTACTTTTGACCAAAGCCGTGCACAAAAGTAGTGCATTATATGGGGAAAAGGGTGCATGTGGGACACAGGCCTACTGTACTGTACTCACAAGAAAACAACACATTCTGAAGATGAGGACAATGCATTTGTCTGGTTTGAACAGGATTTACAAGACAAACATACACACACGCACATTGCTCAGACTAACAAAACACACACAATCCCTCTCTCCCTCTCTCTGATCACACACACTTCACTGCCAGTGAGGGAAGATTTCATCAGCAGTAAAAATGTGAAGGTAATTGCCTCCGATGGTGAGAAATCTTGAGTGCAGGCAGCCAGCCAGCCAGTCAACCAGTCAGTCAAGCAGTGAAACAGGTAGTCATGGTGGATGGACAGACAGACGGACGGTCGTAGGGAACATTTTGTTCTCCTCGTCCTTGTTCTCCTTGAACTCTCATATTGTTTCTGTGTAGCCTCCTAGCCAGGTGTCATTTCTGATTCAAGGACCCCTGCTCCAGCACTGTTCAGACAGTCACTACAGAATGGAACTGAACAGGACGTGGCCATTGTGACATTCCCTTCCCTGCACTCGTTACTCAAAGAAACAACGAACGTCAAATCAAACATGCATAAGCCAGTGACAGGGTAAGGCCAGTGAGTTCTCTATTTCCCATCTCTCTCTGCTCACTCACATTCACTTTCTCTGTTTCTGCTTCTCTCTTCACTCACTCACACATACAGTTTCTCTACCTCTCTGTATCTACCACTCTCTCTCTCTCTCGCTCACTCTGCCTCTCTCACGGTAAGGCACTTTTAGAGACTGAAGTTATTAGCTGTTCTAATAACTTACTGTAGTAAAGGCTCTTATTAAACGAGTGGGTGGTACCGGTTGACCTTCCCCCTAGAAGACTGGTCTGAGGCTGATTGGCAGAGGTAAATGATAGATAGGCCTCCCAGGGCAGCAGGCGGGCAGCACTCACAGGTGTGTGAATCGTCTGAACCCTCTGGACCCCAGGAAGAGTAGCTGCTGCTTTTGCAACAGCCAATGGGGATCCTAATAAAATACCAAGTACCAAACCAATTTGATCGATATGATGATGTAGCCTCTCTCTCTACCTCATATTACTGGACAGCTGCAATTTGAAAGAACGTTCCAAAAATATATATGAAGGCTTCTGTAATCTTTATAGTTATGCTCCCATTTAGCCAGCAGTCTGCCTCCTGTTTAGACAATGTTGCAATGATGATGAAAAAATGACATTAAAAAAACGCTATTGACTGCCTGTCTGTTTCTTGCTTGTTTGATATGCTGTGTAGGCTATTAGCTTGCCTAAATAGCTTCATGTAACACCCTTCCAGAAGAAATAACATGAAATTGCTAGACAACCTGTTTGTGTCGTTCTTATGTTTGCAATAGCCTAACATTACTGTTACAACAGACAAATAACTATGTTTGTTCTAACTCTTGTGTACAACCAGCAGCGGAGCCATGGAGTGACTGAGCAGCAGCTGATCTTTTTTGCAACAGCAAGTCGAGTTCCAGAAAATACGCAACTACAGCTAATGCTGCACAAACAGTTCAAATCAAATGGAATTACGACCAGGAGACTATTATGCAGTCAAATGAATCAATAACCTTTGGAGAGAGATAATACATTAAATGGAGTGAACACTGAGTGAGTCTGATGCAGTCAAATTATAATGGAACACTTTAGATATGAAGTAATATGTACAAATGACGTAAACCTCTATGCAGTTTAGATTTCCCTAATATGAAGCACTGATAATGTGGTCTGTGGGGGAAGCATTTTCTTTGACATATTTCCCTACTTGGAGATATTTTCCCTGTTGTACATTTCTAGAATATCCAAAAGGCAAATTGAAGCATTTTAAAAACAACTATGATATGTTCAACAAAACAGAGAGAATCTGACAGACAGAAACAAAGGTTGTCTTCTGCTATGGGACAGACAGACGGATGCGAGGGGAGTGGGTGGTATATGGGCCGACGGCAAGACACAAGCAGACAGAGAATCCATGTCTAGTGAGTCTGATTGAACGCCAGCCAACAATTTCATAATACTCCACAATAGAATACTAACTGTAAGGTGAAAAGTCAAGCTGTCATTGCAGTGAATAGTGTAGTGCAGGTTCTACATTCTCAGCTCTAGGCTCTGAGGCTGTGGGTGGGGAATTTGAATAGATAGAAGAGGAAGAAGCATGGAACTACTACGGATTTATGATTGAGTGAGGAGCAACAGCAGTTTACATACATTAGAGCTGGACGATATTGACAAAAATCCATATTGCGATAAATTGCCAGAATTGATGCAATAACGATAAATAGCTCTAGTATACATTTCCTGAGTACTGAGGCTGTGGGTGAGACTACTGATTTCTGAGTGAGGAGCAACAGAATCATAATACACATACATGCCTAGTTCCAACATGCATATGGTTCATTTCCTTGTTTCCTTTCATTGTCTCATTTTCTCCACTTATCCACTCACCCACACAGACAGCCCATAAACACAGCATTGAGTTCCAACTGTATTGATTGGCTTTCATTCCTCGTCTGTTTTCCTTCATGACTGCTGATAGATGAAAAGGTTGGATGGATGAGCTTCTCTCATACAACTGTCACCTGTTAACTCGACTGACCAGTGAGATAGGGGGTGTGTGGTGTGAGGCTTTACTTCCACTTTAGAAGTGTTGTTAACTGTAATCTGTAACTAATGCATGTTATTAACACATTGTTACACGCTGCATCTATTAATCAATTATAAACCTAAAACATTCCACTTTTGTTCAGGACAGTGACAGCATGGTACATATTTTCATATTGCAACTGTGATTATTGTACATTACATGACCTATATCATAACATAAACGCAAACCATTCATGTGCAGGGATTCTATAATACCCAATAGCCCTGTAGGAGTATGAGTTTCACTGAAGTGGGATCAATCTGATTACTTAACCATGCCCCTTTACATTTTTATACATTTACTTTAGTTTATTTAGTAAATATTTTCTTAACTATTTATTGAACTGTATTGTTGGTTAAGGGCTTATAAGTAAGCATTTCACGGTAAGGTCTACTACACCTGTTGTGTAGAGATGTGACAAATACCATTTGATTTGACATCTGAAGTGAAATCACACATCCATACTTTCCCTCTGAACTAACGCAGCCGCTCCAACTAGTGTTTCCTCCAACTCCCCAGCTTCACTAACGAGAGAGGAAAGGGGTATTCTCTCCCTCCCTCTCCTCCCGTTCGTTCAGTGCAGTCTACAGGGTTTTCCGCTGTGACTTGGCTGCTCTCTCTCTCCCCCCTCATGGTCCGAGTGGAGAGAGCAATGAAAGAGAAGCCAGTGCTGCTCCCTCCTCTTCTCCCTCCCACCCACCGGGAGGCCCGCCCGCCGCTGCCCCGGCTGGCCTCACATCCAGACGGAGGAATTTATCAGGGAGGGCTCGCCAGAGACTACGCCGCCCGCTGCACACACAGCGGCCCAACCATAAGAGCTAAACTCTTGTCTCTCAGCTCCACTTTTGGCCGTATAATAGCGCAGTCGGGAAGGTTGTTGAAATGAATCAGCCTTCCACAACAAATGGCACATTTGTGCATGTCTGATAGAACAAATATAATGCAAGATAGAAAGGTTATTTTAACAGTGACATAATAACCTATGCGGGGCACGGATAGGCTACAAAGAATAGTTAGAATACATATTGCGAGCGGGAGATACATAGGCCTTCATTTGAACACTTTAAGAACATGCCAATACAGCTAACGGCAAGTCTTTGTGATATGCTATTATTACAACAGGTAGGCTATTAGAAAGCAGTCAACTCAGTCCAGCCTTTTTTTGCTCAATGAACTATTGACATACCCGTACATTCCAAGATTAACATTCCCATCTGCTCAGCGAGCTGATTAACGTAAATTGTTTACCAACAATCAAACAGCCTTCTCGAGCATATGGAGCCTATTTTACAAACCCATAAACATGCACATACACCAATGTGAAATCATGCACCCATCATATCTCTACAGACGAGCATGCACCTCCGTATCTCGTAGCTAGCTAGGCTACCTCGTCTCACACTATGTTAAAGTGACTTGAGGATAGGACATTGCTCAATGTAGGCTAAACGCATGCACGGACCAGATCTAGCTAGACGGATTTATTCCTAGGCAGACTCCGGCACAAAAGCAAAATCCGCTATCCAGTTTAGGCTAAATATAACGGCTAGTTCTGTTCTGATTCTCTGGCTTCTAGGAGGTCAGTCTATTGTTAGCGCTGGGGTTGAGTCTGGGCAGCGAGAAGCGAACCCATCCAAGGCAGTAATGACCACACACAAAATCCTGTCTCTCTGTGCAACCAACCCACGGCAAGGTGTGATAGAATAGCCTACGATACGGAAACAACCAAGGAACGGAACTTACTTTTAGCTTGGAACCTCGGCTAGAAGAAGAAATCCACTTTGTTTTCCCGAATCTCGTGTATACTGCGTTCCTTTTCACTTTAAAATACAAGAAAATAGCGCCCACTGTACCGTTGGTGTGTGTGAGTGACTGAATCAACTACCGTACAGAGCCACAGCAAGTTGAAGTGTCAAATTACACTGGCTGTTCAGTTACCACAGAGGGAGCCATGCTTCGGGGCTGCTGACAAAATGTGTCCCAGATTCAAGTGGTGGGAGCGATTTAGGAATACTCCAGGAGTGACAGACCGACCATACAGAAGGCTATAAACCTCTGAACGGACGGGAGTGAAATCATTCGACCACCGACAGCGTTTGAATTTCGATTTTTAGTGGAGGTGATGTGTTTGGTGATGCATGTTAAACCATCTGAATACATTATTTAAATACTTCTAAGCTGTTGAAATCATATCACTAAAAAACGTTTTTAAACCATTTTTACAATTTAATAGATGTATATTAGGACTAATATTAATTATATAAATAATAATAATAACGAATAGAAGGCTAATAACGCTGCTAATACACAAATCACTACAAATAGCCTATGCCTTTGTAATAATAATAATAATAAAACACTATTCACAATACTCATAATAATAATCATTATAACCATAGCCTAATTGAAATAATAGGCTAATATAATAAATTGGGCTAGTGTCATATTCATTAAATAAACAAATGATTGTTGTTATGATTAGGCTATTATTTTCTTACACCTCCTCATCATCGTCGTCATCTCTGAATAACAACATGGTTGATAGCCTATCTTTTACATGTCATATGCGCTCTCAGTAGGCTACAGAGAGCCAGAGCACCATGCAGTGCTTCGGGAAGTATCAGGTTCCGTATTTTGCGAATCTCCGGTCTCCAATGGAAGCTACAGAATAACAAAGACATGTTTGAGAGTCGAGCAGTGAGCAGCAGCGGCTACAGCAGTAGGCTTGGCTGATCGGTGACGTCAAGGAACAATGTGGTATCCACTAGTTACCACATTCACAAAGTCAAAATTAGCTAGGCCCGGCCTAGATCGTAAAAATTCATAAAAACTAAAATTATATTTTTGGTCTTCATTTCAGGTTAAGATTACGCATAAGGTTAGCCGCTGGTTAAGGTTATGGTTAGGTTTAAAATCACATTCTAAGAAGATAAAATATAGAAATAGGCGGGGTTTATGACTTTGTGGCTGTGGTAACTAGTGACGACCGAACAACGTCTCCCCCGACACACACGCGCGCGCACACACACGAACGAATGCAGATATGCGCGCAAACGCACGCACGCGCACTCACACACACACACAGAGAGAGAGAGAGAGAGAGAGAGAGAGAGAGAGCAGGCAGACTCTTCTCAGCTAGTGAAGCACAGCTGAACTGCCCGGAGGGAGGGCCGAGCAGTGCCGAAGCTGGAACAGTGCATCAGATAGAATCACTCACTTCTCATGCTGTGCTTGTTTCTCTTCCTCCCTCCCTCCCTCTCTCTCTCTCTCCCTGCATGTCTCTGCCCCTCTTTTCTTCTCTCTCTTTCTCCACAAGTCATGCAGTGTTGCAGCATTGGACTTCCAGGTAGTGCTTAATTATTTGTTATACAAGCAGTCAGTACATTTTAAGTTAATAGTCATGCAATATTATATAATGAGTAATGTAATAAGACCTTGCAAGTAAAAAAATAAAGATTCTTACATGGTTCTTCCTCAGCTCTAAATTTCCTTGGAGAACTATTGCCCAATAAAGAACCTTACAGTTAAGTGTGGGTTCTTGACTTGGCATCTACGGTTCTTCAGAATTCTAAATGGTTCTTGAAATGTATGGGAGCCTTCAGTGTATGGAATGGAAGCCAGTGTTAACTACTGTTTATTTTTCAGTGTAACATTTCTAGTGTTGATTCAAGAGTTAAATTAACACTGTAAAGAGTGAAATTAACACTCAGTGGTGTAAAATAACTCCAATGTCGGTGTTAATAACCAGAGTTGAATCAAAACCATGCCCATCATAGTCATTCCCAGCTTGCTCCTTTGCAGGAAGATTTTTTAAATTGTTTGTTTCAATATCTATGTTTTTGATGAATTAATCCGATGCTACTCAAATATAAATAACATAAATGTTTCTAAACTATTCCAATATGTTACTTTGACTTATTCACCCATTACTGAAATGGTTGTTCAAGTTCAGCTGTTCAAGGTAGTGTCATATCTTACTCTTCCCAATGCAGGTTGTGGGTGAATACATTTTTTAAATGTTGTATATCCCCACTTTGGCTGGATTTCAATAGGAATTACAAATCACATTGCAAGCCATCACAATGTGACTTGCAGGCTTGATGTGGCCTATAAACTATGAGTTTTAGGTCACTGTATTCGGGTAAAACTAGGCCCTCAAATGAAGGCCTTATGAAATATGTATTGTATTATCTTAAAACACTACAGCAGGAATCTGGTCCATGTGATCAGGAACATTGGGACATCCCTACCCCATTGAAGCTGAAATGTTAAATGGTTAAGGTAAGGTTAGGGTTATGGTTATGGTAAGGTTAGAGGTTAGAGGTTCGGGTTACAGTTAGGATATTCAACTCTGTTCCCGGAGGGCCGAAACATTTCTGAGTTTGGATTTTTGTATGGTTCTTCAATGGCATCGCTCTCAACAACCTTATTTGGTTCTAACTTGCACCTTTATTTTTAAGAATGTGGTTGAGTGTGAATGTTACATAAATAATTGTCACGTGTCTCTCCGGTCTCTAGGTCACCAGGCTGCTCGTTATGGCGCACACCTGTCACCATCGTTACGTGCACCTGCGCATCATCAGACTCACCTGGACTCCATCAACTCCTTGATTACCTGTCCTATATATGTCACTCCCTTTGGTTCCTTCCCCAGACGTCATTGTTTCTGTTCCAGTGTCATGTCTGTGCGTTGTTCGTGTTTCTTGTTTTGTATTATGTTGAGTTTATTTATTAAAACACTCACTCCCTGAACTTGCTTCCCAAATCTCAGCGCATATCGTTACAATAATATCAGATAATACATATCGTTCCAATAATGGTATTATAATAATGTAAATTATATTAGTCTAGCTTAAAAATAATCACTTGTTTTTATTTGATAACCTTTTAAAGTTACTACTTTGTATAAATCAAAGGTATTTTTTCTCGGATATTATCAATGACTCAGATAGTGAAGAACTACAACAGCAGAATGTGCTCCAATAGGCAGTTCCTCTAGAGTTGGTGATTGATTTAAACGGTACTTCAGGTTTAAATTCTCCCCCTTCGCATTACACGACAGGGTTTGACACACACACACACACACACACACACACATGTTGAAAAGTAGTCCCCCTGGTGGGCTGTAAAGGGTGAGAGCAGGAAGAGAGAGAAGAGAGAGCAGGGCTAAGACCTCTCGGGAGAGTACAAAACAAAGACTATAAAGAGTGTTAGGACCCTATTTGGATGGCTTTTTGGTTGATTTAGATGTAGTTGTAATTTTAAATATTATACAAATATTATACAAATCCAGGTTCAGAAATATTTTTGATTAATACTCTCCTCTGCCATATGGACACACATACTGACCAACAGCCATCATTAGCTTCCCTCCTTCAGTGCTAGTGACAGTAATGTTATGGGGGGCTGGGAGCTGGAGACTGGGGGTCAACCCCACCCAGGCAGAAATATCATGGGGGCTTCACTCCACCCGGGCCTGGTTGTCACAGAGCAGAATGTCTCAAGGACACCCTGTCTCCTAGTCGGGACAGGAAACACACACACACAGGACAGCACTCCTCTCCACACAGGCTGGCAGGGATAAATGTGGAGGCTGACATCACCAGCTCCGACCGGCAGTCAGTCATTTTTATTACGGGGGGCATTTCTTAGAAGGAGATTGTGTTCGTTATAGAAGAGGGAGAGAGAAGGGATAGAGAGGGGAAAAGAGGGAGAGAGGAGAGAGAGAGCGAGATAGAGGGGAGAGGTGGGTGGATAGAAAGAGGGAGAGAGAAAGGGAGGGGGACAGAGAGA
>NC_036858.1:47777696-47790943 GCF_002910315.2 Salvelinus sp. IW2-2015
GAGATGACCTCATATTATCAGGTGTAACTGTGTCAACATGTAACCACGAGACCAGAATCAAGATCAACTAGCCCAATCAACATGTTCACGAATGCCATCTCTTGACATGAACTATTTCTCTCCCCTTCTCCTGCCGCTCCCTCCCTCCCTCTCTCCCTCCCTCCACCCTCCTCCTCCCTCCCCTCCCCTCTCTCCTCCTCGCTCCCCACCTCTCCTCCCTCCCTCCCTCCTCCCTCCTCCTCCTCCCTCTTCTTTCTTTCTTTCTTTCTTTCTTTCTTTCTCCTCTACTCGTCATCCCTTTCTTATACACACACACACACACACACACACACACACACACACACACACACACACACACACACACAACAATGCAAGGGAGCCCAGTGAATGCATCAATAGAGAACAAAGAAAAAAGTATGTCCGCTCCAACAAGGTTAATGCACTGTGTAGTAGTGCATGATTTTAGGCAGTGTGTTATGTTGATATTGTTAATGAACAATTAAAACAATCAAGACTCTCTTAAGTGAGTGAGTGTGTGTGTGTGTGTCTCTGACAGTGCACGGGGGGAGTGAAGATGGATGTTGCTAGGGCTTCATACAGCTCTATGATGGAGGGAGACTCAGTTGTGCAGACATCAGCTCTCTATGTTCAAACAGAGGTTGCATCCCAAATGGCAGAGCCCTATGGACCATGGTCAAAAGTAGTGTGTGCACTACATAGGGAATAGGGTGTCATATGGGACAGACTCAAAGGTTTGATGGCTGTTTACAACAGATCCTCTACCTGGTGTTCTTTACCTACACCAGAATCCTGGTCACACACACGCGCAAGAACGCTTGCATGCACTCACGCACAAACGTATATGTGTTCGTGTTGAGTGGCAGGTGTGTGTGTTGGCAGGGTAGTGAATGGATCAGCCCCCACAGAGAAAGGCAGAGGAGCTCTATTTGAAAACAAGACGCGATAAATCCGCTTGAGTACCCTATTGATTATCTTCAGACTCTGAGAAACAGAGAGAGAGAGAACGAGACAGAAAACAGATGCTTCTGACTGCCACTTTTGGAGAGTTGAGGTGGCTTTTTAGTCCCCCCTGTCTCTCTCTTTCCTCTCTCTCTCTTCCCCCGCTCTCTCTCTCTGTTCGCTCTGTCTCTCTCTTTCCTCTCTCTCTCTCTCTCTTTCTTCCCTATCTCTCTCTTCCCTCTCTCTGTTCTCTTTGTCTCTCTCTTTCCTCCCTCTCTCTCTCTTCCCTATCACTCTCTCTCTCTCTTCCTCCCTTTCTCTACCGCTCTCTCTCTCCCTCCATCTCTTTCCCTAGTGGTGACAGATAAAGCAGACAGGCTGCACCCCATGCTGACTAGCTGAACTGGCTGTGGAGAGCGAGGCAGCGAATGGAGCGGCGATCAATGAGCACTCACAATAGAGCGCCAGCATCCACATCACTAACAGCTCCCTCAGGCAATGGGAAGGAGGTGGAGAAGAGGGGGGATGAGGGGGGTGAGCAAAGGAAAGGAAGAGGGGGATAGAATATAGGGATGGGGGCAGGGGGATTGAGGGAAGGTTGGTTCTGCTTTATGTAATGAAATGTGGGAGGTAAAAGTTGTTTGTTTTCCTGTTTAAAAAATACCTAGATACGATTTTGTCAACCAAAAAGCAGGGTTTTCCCCTTGTTTAGAGTTGTGCAATGTCAATACAGTCTCATTACAATATGTGATGTTATGTTATATGTTATCTGACCCCAAGGCCAGGGTCAAGATTACACACACACTTAGCAGGTGTAGTTGTTCTTTTAGATCAGACTGATTATGATAGCCTGTTCATCAAAACTGATGTCGCTGAAGAGAAACAATGGTGAAACACAGTGAAATCAGGATATGCTAGGCTATGCTTATTATCTGGGTTGAAAGTATCGGTGGCACTCTAGCCTGCCCTGCGCCTGGTGATGGCTAAAGTAGTGATGCTGTCTATTAATAGTAGGCTTCTTCCTCTGACCTTAGAGGCTACATGGAAAATGAATACTTTGAGAGGAGAAATACACCTGGCACTACCTTAATGGTGACTAACTATCTCCAGTAAAACATCAGAGTTTAAGCCCATGGAAAGCCTCAGGCTGGACCCCCTGGTGCACCACGTCAGGGCCTAAAAAGGAGACCAGAGTTTGTATTCATAACGTGTCTTAGAGTATGAGTGCTGCTGATTTAGGATCAGCCCCCTCTTGTCCATGCAATCACATTCATTATGATTTAAAAGACTGATCCTAGATCAGTACTCCTACTCTGAGACACTGTGTCCATGTAATACTATTCACTATGATTTAAAAGGAAAACAGATGCTAGATCAGTACTCCAATACTCTGAGATGCTTTATTAAAACAGGACCAGACCAGAGCAGACAGGCTACCCTGCCTGGACAGGGACTATTCCTCAGGATGACATTAATATAATAGCTCTGGTGCCCAAAACAACTTGCTATTGATCCAGCATAACCTTTTAAGCCTATCGACCGCTCTGTTCTCCAACAGCAGGCGGATGCTACAGTGTTTTGAAGCTGTTGGGTTAAGGGCTGCAGTATTCTAAGTAAAAGGGCCATGTTGTTACAGGTGTCGTTTCGGCTGTGTTTTGGCTAATTAAAGGCCCACTCCTTAATTCGAACATAACAGAAGCCTCCACTTGGTTTGCTAAGCTGAGGATTGGGGCTGGAGAAATGTGAACACTTAAATTCATAGAGTTGTTCTTAGTGTGTTGTTTTGGCTAATTAAAGAGGCTGTTCAGAAGTTTAGTTGCTAATTGTTTACCATCAAAGTTATACATACAGTATATCATACAGTGGCTTTGCTGGCATGAATAAAATGTTTTTTTTAATGCATTTTTTTAATGCATTTTTATGCATGCCAGCAAAGCCACTAAACAATACATTAATTGCACATAACTGCTTTATGTAGCAGAGTCCCAACAGTAGTCCCAACACCTTACCACTGCTACACCTGGCTATCCGCTGAGACTTGCGAAACAGAAAATTCAGCCTCATTTACTGCCTTCAAAAAAAACATAGCTGATGTGGTTGACTTGCTTAAACAAATGAGGTTTCTACTGACAATTGAGATGTACAAACTATGGCATAAGTGGACGACGAGCGGATAAGAGGAAATCCGTAATTTCGATTAAGACATTAATGAGCGAGCTAGGACTGACGTAGTGAATATAACAATTTMCTCAACACTTTTGAAATGTACAGCGACAGAATTCAGAACATGGGCTGTTCTTACAATATTCTCCCTGTACACCAAGTCAGAACCTTAGGATAAATAAAGGGGGCATATAAGAAGACAATGAATGCTCTTACAATATTCGATGATGACATTTCTCTAAAACAGGGTATTGGCTAAATGTGCACCACCAAGTCAGAACAGTAGGCTAAGTTGTGAGGGAAAAGGGACCAAATTATTAGGGTGAGGGTGATGCACATGGGTTACTAACAGCTTACTACACAACATACACTTAGTATTACTTTCTTAGCTACAATATAGATATTACATCATTTATGCAGCAGCATACAAAACATTTTTGGACTCACCTTGTTGTACTGTGCTCACTTGAACAGGAAGGTGGAGCGGCGGTCTGGCATTCTCTGGATTATGGTGGTTTCAACTGGGAACTCTGAAAAAAGCAAGGTTGACTCATGACATCAGTGATCTTCAGGTCGGCGCTCTAGAAAGAGGCCAGAGTTCCCGACTTGGAATTCTGAATTAGATGACCGTTGAAAGTGTATTTTCCCAGTCGGAGCGCGTTTTCTTCCGAGTTCCCAGTTGTCTTTAACTCACTGTAGTCTGATATTTCCTAGTTCCGAGTTTCCAGTTGTTTCGAACACGGCAGTAGTCAAGCTGGATTGACAGCATGGCCAATGGAAAAGAGACCCTTAAACACAGACTTGGACCACCTCCCACTCCACTGACCACACACCTACTCCAATGTTTGGACCACACACCCACTCCAATGCTTGCAGTTACCCACTGATTCCTTCCAAACCACGTATTGTTGAATTTGCAATTTCCAACTTGTTGTGTAATGTTTATGTCCAATCAATCTACTTGTATTTAACCCTATGTTTCCCATCATGTTTTGTGTGTAATTGTTTCATGTTATGTGGTGTTAGTTTACGCACTTTATTTTTATGTTCCGTTTTTTGAACGCGTTTGATTTATGTAGTGCTCTCATTTTTGGAACTTTATTAAAAGTGCGCCTGTTCATTATACTCTGCTCTCCTGCACCCGACTTCGCCTCCAATACAACATTGACAGATCATACTTTTTTTAGAAATGTCCTCTGGTCTAATGAAACAAAAATTGAAATTTTGGGCAATAATGACCATCGTTATGTTTGGAGGAAAAAGGGGGACGCTTGCAAGCCGAAGAACACCATCCCAACCGTGAAGCAGGGGGGTGGCAGCATCATGTTGTGGGGGTGCTTTGCTGCAGGAGGCACTGGTGCACTTCACAAAATAGATGGCTTCATGAGGCAGGAAAATTATGTGGATATATTGAAGCAACATCTCAAGACATCAGTCAGGAAGTTAAAGCGTGGACAATGACCCCAAGCATACTTCCAAAGTTGTGGCAAAATGGCATAAGGACAATAAAGTCAAGGTATTGGAGTGGCCATCACAAAGCCCTGACCTTAATCCTATAGAAAATGTGTGGGCAGAACTGAAAAAGTGTGTGCAAGCAAGGAGGCCTACAAACCTGACTCAGTTACACCAGCTTTGTCAGGAGGAATGGGCCAAAATTCACCCAATTTATTGTGGGAAGCTTGTGGAAGGCTACCCGAAACGCTTGACCCAAGTTAAACAATTTAAAGGCAATGCTACCAAATACTAATTGACTGTATGTAAACTTCTGACCCACTGGGAATGTGATGAAAGAAATTAAAGCTGAAATAAATAATTCTCTCTACTATTATTCTGACATTTCACATTCTTAAAATAAAGTGGTGATCCTAAGTGATCCTAAGTGATCCTGAGTTTAAATGTATTTGGCTAAGGTGTATGTAAACTTCCGACTTCAACTGTAACTCTATGGCAGCACCGTAGGGGCCCGAATTTTTGAGCTCTCCCCGTAGATTATGCAGTGATGTAGTGTCTCCATGAGTGATAGAACAATGAGCCAATCACGGCGTAACTAGAGAACATTACCAACCCCTACGCTCCATATTTTCTACTGGCTGCCCCACCACCACAGAAACCACTAAGCTAGGCTGAAACACCTGCATTTTGGAGCTGCCTTACTCAAGAAAGCAAAAAAGAGACCATGTTTGTATGCGACTCTATTAACTCAATGATGTTTGCAAACTGATATGTGACTTGTATTAATCCCAAAATAACATGCAAAACAGGCAACAAATAACAAGAGCTCAGTAACTTTCAACGTGGCACCATCTTAGGATGCAACCTTTCCAACAAGTCAGTTCGACAAATTTCTGCCCTACTAGAGCGTCCCCGGTCAACTGTAAGTGCTGTTATTGTGAAGTGGAAACATCTAGGAGCAACGTCCGTCGTTAAATGAAGACCAAGGTGTAGCGTGGTAGGCGTACATTTTCTTTCATTTTAAATGTTACACTAAAAAACAATAAACAACTCAACGAACGTAAAGCTAGAAGTGCAACACATGCAACACACAAAGACAAGATCCCACAACTGAAGGTGGGAAAAATGGCTGCCTAAGTATGATCCCCAATCAGAGACAACGATAGACAGCTGCCTCTGATTGGGAACCATACTCGGCCAACAAAGAAATGTAAACATAGATTTCCCACCCTAGTCACACCCTGACCTACCAAATAGAGAATTAAAAGGATCTTTAAGGTCAGGGCGTGACAGCCATGAAGTAGTAGGTTACACAAGCTCACAGAACGCAGAGTGCTGAAGCACATACCACGTAAAAAACGTCTATCCTCGGTTGCAATACCCACTACCAAGTTCCAAACTGCCTCTGGAAGCAATGTGAGCACAATAACTGTCCATCGGGAGATTCGTGAAATGGGTTTCCGTGGCCGACCAGCCGGACACAAGCCTAACATGCTGACCAGACCAGACACGTCGCGTGCGCGAGCGTCGCAAAATACATTTTGAAATCCATGTTTTTCAATTATTGCACCCACACTGCTCGCGCACGCCAATGAGCGCGGGCTAAAATAGAACTCCTTTCTAAGTCCTGCCTCTCCCATCTCCTCATTGGTTTATAGAAGCAGGTACCCACGTGCCATCTCCTCATTGGTTATACCCACGTGGGTGATTGAAAGACAAACTGTTTTGCCGGTAGTTGTGGTAATACTATGAAAGTTTAGATGCTGATCACCTTATAAGTTCAAAGATGAAAAAGCCTGGAAGGAGGAGAGATGACTAGAAACGATTCGGTTGGCCGTTTTATGTGTGGATTAATTGTCGGAGTAGAGGACCATGTGCATTTCAGGTAAAATAACAACTCAATGTTTATATCCCAGGACAAATTAGCTAGCAACAGCAAGCTAGCTAAATAGGACAAATTAGCTAGCAAGTGCAAGCTAACTAGCTAAATTGCCATACATGTTTAATGCTTTTCGACCTGTCCCCAAATTAATGTCATTGGTTCAGAGTTTGTTCTGATATTTTAACCTGCGTGTCGTGATCGCGTTTAGTGTAGGGGGACAAAATAAATGTATGCACGTTAGCGCTAGATGGCGCACGCGAGAGTTGAGAGAGAGAGTTGTTTCTGTCTGTCCTTTCTGCAGCTAGCCTAGCACCAGCGAAAGCTGTCTGAGTAACATTCAAAACATTGATTTGATACTCAAAAAGACAAATTGCTCAAGACACAAATACAATCTAATTCCTTTATACACCCCAAAATTCTCTCACTGATCTCAGAACCATTCTGTTATGTCTCTTAAAATGTGGACTTTTCTCTGAGAGTTCAAGACTAACCCCAGAACCTCAGAGGAATTGAATTTCCTCTCGTCCAGAGAAAATAAATAACGCTCTTGTCTGGGAGTGACCAGCGTTTCTCCCAGACTTTGATGGTGTGTCAGGTTACAGTGGGTTACGGCGCCCCCCTGGCCTCCTGACAGGAGCAGACAGGTTGTGTCTGGCCTGGTGAAAGAACTTCCTACTGATGACATCACACAGCTGGGACAGAATGACACACAGAACAGCCCATGGTTCCCTCATACCAGTAGCCTACAGAGAGATTGGTTAGTTGGCAACGTCACGAAAATGATGTGTGCACTTCCATGGGGCAGAAATCAGTACGTTGTTGTGATTCTGGATGGCTAAGAAGAATGAGAAGAAACTGCCATGTGGGGAATCGGAAGTGGCTTGTTTCAGCTCGTTTCATCTTGTTCTTGATACCATGTCTTGTTTTGAAGTGTTTTGACTGATTTCATGTCAATGTTAATATAGCAAAAATTCTCTAGCTAGCTAACCATGTTTATTTATGTGTTCAATAAACATTGGAGACGAAATATAGCTTACATGTCAACAATCTAAGCCAACCTCATCTGTTTTGCCCCACAGATTTTGTTGCTCAACAATCAACCCATCTATAAAGACACATACAGGGCAATAATCACAAGTTGATTCCCACCCAACATCATGCATCTGGTTGGTCATTATTGGGAACTATTGTTAATTACTGTTGTTTTACATATAATTAAAACAGTTGCTTTCACAAAAAGCTCATATTATAATATAATTTTACTGTGCGGAGCTGTTCTGTGGACAGAGGATAGCCTTCAGTGTGGTGAGTCTATGGGGTGAGTGTGTATTTCACCAGAGTTTGTGTGTGGGTCGACAGAGCAACACGTGAAGTGAGCCACTCCAGTCATTACAGCAGGAGAGGCATGACAACATTATACTGGAGTTAATCCTTTAAGAGGGTGAAGGGAGTGAGGAGGGGTGGAGGGCCCTCGAAGGGTGTAATGATTCATTCAGAGGCGAGAGAGAGACTCCAGGATAAGGGTTGGCCACTCTATATGGGGAATTAATTGAGAATACTGCCACCTGCTGCTTATTTTAGGCATACTGTTTTGAGGTCAGAGGTGGGGTTGATTTTCCTTGATAGGCGGAACAGTGGCCATATTGAGTATACCCATGAGTGATCCAGTCAAGTTGCCGTGGTCTGAGAGGCTTTTAACAGTTCTGGTCATTCTATTTCTATTGTCCCACACACCATGCACTGACTGGGGTGCGAGGCAGTCCCAATTCTGGGTGACCCTACTCTGACCTTTGCAGTGCTCAGTCAGTGTTCCGCAGACAGAACCTTGTTTGGAATGTGTTGCCCAGCAACGGTCTCTGTAAACACTGCACCTGGCAAGTCCAACAGGAAACCACTACGGGTTGCACTCTGGAAAAGCTGCCGGTTGTAACTACACATACACGCACTAACACACACATACTAACACACGCACTAACACACACACACAATGAGCAAGTTTAATTGTTTTTAGCTGTAGACAAAAATCTACTTCTCTCGTTTTGAAAGGTACCAACCTGAAAGACATTAAAAACATATTCTATCATCTTGCAAAATATTAGGCACCTCTCTACACTATTTGTGGTCCTTCCTGATCTTTCTCACCAACTCCAATCCTTCCTCACTCAAAACAATCTTCAACCAATTAACTCTCCGTTGGATTGACGTCAACCCACTGAAAGGCTGCCCAATCTGTGTCATTGCTGCTCTCCAAACACTGCCCCACACACAGGCACGCACGCACACAAACGCACACATAGCCTCTCTCACCTGTCCCATTAATTTCCTGTTATTGTTGGGGGTTGAGCTGAAGCCCCAGATTGCGTACAAAATGGCACCCTATTCCCTATGTAGTGCACTACTTTTGATCATTGCCCATAGGGCTCTCATCAAAAGTAGTGCACTATGTAGGGAATAGCGTGTCACTTGGGACGGAACCTCAGTATTGATCCTGCACCCTGGGAGAAGATAAGGTGGGAATCCAGATGGATTCCATATCTATTATCTAATGGAATCTCTCCTAGAAAAAGCTATGGATTTTCTGCCATTGAACCTGTGTGAGTCTGAGAGAAAGAGTGTGTGTGTGTATGTGTGTTGTATATGTGTGTATGTGAGTGTGTGCGTGTGTGTATATGTGTGTGTGTCTGTGTGTGGTAGGTCCTGCACCCAAATGTGCTCTGTCACCTGGGGCCAAATGGCCCAAAACACAAAATACTCTATTAAGGGGATAGTCAGCCCTTCCCCCATCAATACGATTAAATGCCTCTCTCTCTCTCTCTCTCTCCAGTACCCAGAGGACTGACTAGTATAACGTGTAGTAGAGTAATACTATAGTATTCATGTTTGGTATCTATCTGAAACGTGTCCTCTGAGGAGAACTTTTATGCCATCTATATGATCTCTGTGGTAATTCWGCCTTCTCTGTGTTGCTCTCCACATCCTCCATTATTGTTTTTATTTATTATTTTATCTAACCTTTATTTAACTAGACAAGTCAGTTAAGAACAAATACTTATTTACAATGACGGCCTAGGAACAGTGGGTTAACTGCCTTGTTCATGGGGCAGAATGACAGATCTTTAAAATATTTTTTTACCTTGTCGGCTCAGGGATTCAATCTTGCAACCTTTCRGTTACTAGTCCAACGCTCTAACCACTAGGCTACCTGCCGCTCAAACCTCTGTGAAGCAGTGATGACATGCTATTGATTACAACTTGGATTTTTAATCCAAACAATCAGATGGTTATAAAGGGGACTCAGATTCATTTGGTCTTTCTCTTTGTTCCTGTCCTGCTGTGGTGAGGAACCCACACTGTCTCCTCTCCTCACCRTGACATGGACCTTTTAGGCCATGACTTCTCTCTTGATCATGCCTAGATTATGAATGCTATGTTAATGCGAGTAACGCCTTGTAATTTAAGTTTATGTGAATCCATTTTTTTACAATGTAATTACATCTWTTTGATAGACAATTCTCAGACCTTTCTTGATAGYCTATTACCGTGACTCAACAATACCTGCATGCACATTGTTATTTATCTTCTGGACTCAGATACTATTCAGTTTAATAGACTTTGTTCATATTAATTGCATAGTCTTATCATATTCACATGTGAGGTATATATACATATATGATAAATATTACTTCACTACAGGTGTGTGTAGCTGGATGGAGCAGCAGGCACAATATGGAGAACAGAGGCCCAGCTGCTCTGCTAAGAGATCCTGTAGTAGGGTTGTCTGAGAGGAGAAACACAGTCTCAATGTGTATTGACCTGCATGGAGCACTCATGTCTACTGTGAAGCCCAGATCTGTCTGCCTGCGCCATGCTGATTTATCAGAGTATCGAGATGGAAGCAGATCCTCTTTTTTAATCAAAAACAGATAAGCTCCACCTGAGCCTGCCCAGCTAACAGCCCCCTATTTCATTTTTAATATCCAACCCAACCGGCAGTAAGTAAAGTAGTATCTCATTCCCAACCATGAGCACTTATTATTGCATGGCAGGAGGCTGGCTGGCTGGCTGGTTGGCGCCATGTTTCTGTGTCCTGTCGTGATCTCAGTATAAAAGCAACAAGCCTCCAAGGAGATGAAAGGTAACTCTCGATAGCTAGTAGCCTCTAGAGCARGGGTCTTCAACTTTTTCTTGCCCAGGGAACACCTCCCAGGCAAACCGGCAACCGGTTAAACAAAGGTTAGCTATGTGTTGGCAAAAAGTCAAGAAAGCTTACCAGCAGCCAGCGGGACTTGCCGCACTGGTAGCCTATGCCGTTCATGTGCTAGTCGGAAATAGAAAAGTTGGAAATCTCCTACTTGCTTACTGGTTGTAGTTATACAYGAGCCACRTTCAACCAGTTAGCAAGTTGAACATTTCAGAGTTCCAACTAGCATGTGAGCGAGGCACTATTCGCTGGTGCTTTATCAAAGCCTGTCAGATACTCCAGTTAGTGTAATTAGCTCCAGTGAGTGTAATTCGCTCAATATTAGGAGTTGAGAAATAAAGTTGACATCRTTAGAAARAGGATATTCTCCTATTTTATACTGTGGGTATGTAATTCAAAATGTGTTTATTCTGTTGTTGCTAGAGATATTCATAAAAGCATAAAATTAAAAACCACAGCCGTTCTGACGTTCCTGTGGGTCCTGGTCAAAAGTAGTGCACTTTGTAGAATAGGATGCCAATTGGGACGCATCCCCTATCTCTGAAGTGTGCCAAAGAAACACATGATTACTCCATTCCATAGTAATCATGTGTTTCCATGGTAACTATATTCTCATCTGGTGTTTGAGTGCTGGAGAGCTTCTCCCTGAATTCTGCTGTACAGTCTACAGACACACACACACACACACCTGTGCACGCACAAACGCATGCACACACACATGCACACACAGCAAGGTTTAAGTCTCCCCTGCAATAGCTCACAGCTTGCATGGAGCAAATGAAATGAGCACCAGAAACACCTTCACCCGGCAAACTGTTACATCAGCCCTCTCTCTCTGTCTGCGTTCCAAATGGCATCCTATACCCTATGGGCCCTGGTCAAAAGAAGTGCACTATAYAGGGAAAAGGGTGCCATCTGGGACACACCCTCTCTCTGTCTGGCAGCGTCTTCCTGCTCACATCTGCTGCTGTTGTTAGCCTCAGAGAGAGCTGCCTGCTGCTCAGGGCTCAACACAAAACCATTCCTCTCTTTCTGTTCCTCTCTCTCTCTTTGTTCCCTTCTCTCTAAACACACACACACACACAACACACACACACACAACACAACACACACACACACACACACACACAACACACCAACACACACACACACACACCACACACACATCACAACCACACCACACACAAACACCACACACACACACACACACACACACACACACACACACTCACACACATCACTCTCTCTCTCCAGACACACACAGGTTCAATGGCAAGAAATCCATAGCGTCTTTCTAGGAGGAGGGATTCATTAGATAATAGATATGGAATCCATCTGGATTCCCACCTTATCTTCTCCCAGGGTGCAGGATCAATACTGAGGTTCCGTCCAAGTGACACGCTATTCCTACATAGTGCACTACTTTTGATGAGAGCCTATGGGCAATGATCAAAAGTAGTGCACTACATAGGGAATAGGGTGCCATTTTGTACGCAATCTGGGGCTTCAGCTCAACCCCAACAATACAGGAAATTAATGGACAGGTGAGAGAGGCTATGTGTGCGTTTGTGTGCGTGCGTGCCTGTGTGTGGGCAGTGTTTGGAGAGCAGCAATGACACAGATTGGGCAGCCTTTCAGTGGGTTGACGTCAATCCAACGGAGAGTTAATTGGTTGAAATTGTTTTGAGTGAGGAAGGATTGGAGTTGGTGAGAAAGATCAGGAAGGACCACAAATAGTGTAAGAGGTGCCTAATATTTTGCAAGATGATAGAATATGTTTTTAATGTCTTTCAGGTTGGTACCTTTCAAAAACGAGAGAAGTAGATTTTTGTCTACAGCTAAAAACAATTAAAACTTGCTCATTGTGTGTGTGTGTTAGTGCGTGTGTTAGTATGTGTGTGTTAGTGCGTGTATGTGTAGTTACAACCGCAGCTTTCCAGAGTGCAACCCGTAGTGGTTTCTGTTGGACTTGCCAGGTGCAGTGTTTACAGAGACCGTTGCTGGGCAACACATTCAAACAAGGTTCTGTCTGCGGAACACTGACTGAGCACTGCAAAGGTCAGAGTAGGGTCACCCAGAATGGGACTGCCTCGCACCCCAGTCAGTGCATGGTGTGTGGGACAATAGAAATAGAATGACCAGAACTGTTAAAAGCCTCTCAGACCACGGCAACTTGACTGATCACTCATGGGTATACTCAATATGCCACTGTTCGCCTATCAAGGAAATCAACCCCACCTCTGACCTCAAAACATATGCCTAAAATAAGCAGAGGTGGCAGTATTCTCAATTAATTCCCCAATAGAGTGGCCAACCCTTATCCTGGAGTCTCTCTCTCGCCTCTGAATGAATCATTACACCCTTCGAGGGCCCTCCACCCCTCCTCCTCCCTTCACCCTCTTAAAGGATTAACTCCAGTATAATGTTGTCATCCTCTCCTGCTGTAATGACTGGAGTGGCTCACTTCACTGTTGCTCTGTCGACCCACACACAAACTCTGGTGAAATACACACTCACCCCATAGACTCACCACACTGAAGGCTATCCTCTGTCCACAGAACAGCTCCGCACAGTAAAATTAATATTATA
>NC_036858.1:47790968-47823886 GCF_002910315.2 Salvelinus sp. IW2-2015
CTGCTGGGTTAGAAACAAAAATATGCCAGATCTCCCTCTCTCTCTCTCTCTCTCTCTCTCTCTCTCTCTCTCTCTCTCTCTCTCTCTCTCTCTCTTTCTCTCTCTCCCCGCATCTCTCTCTTTCTCTCTCTCCCCATCTCTCTCTCTCTCTCTCTCTCTCTCTCTCCTCTCTCCCTCTCTCTCTCTCTCTTTTCCTCCCTCAATCTTTATATTTCTCTCTCTCTTACTTTTTCTCCATCTTTCTTTCTCGTCCTCCCTCTCTCTTTTTTTTTTTTTTTTTTTTTACTATTGCTCTTCAACTCCCCCCTCCTCTCTCTCTCTTCTCCCCCCTCCCTCCCTTTCTCCCTCTGTCTCTCTCTCTCTCTTTCTCTCCCCCCCATTCTCTCTCTCAGGGGGACTGTCACAGTCTCTTTGCTCTCCTGCCATATGCGATGTCTTTGCCAGCCCCAGCCTCACCCCAGGGCATATATATAAGAGCTTTCATTTATTAAGGATTATATCAGAAACCCAAACCAGACCAAGGAGGTCTGTTTCTGCTGACTGAAGGAGAGAGGGAGGAGAGAGAGAGGAGAGGGAGAGAGAGAGAGAGAGAGAGAGAGAGAGAGAGAGAGAGAGAGAGAGAGAGAGAGAGAGAGAGAGAGAGAGAGAAGAGAGAGAGAGAAGAAGAGAGAGAGAGAGAGAAAAGAGGAGACGAGAGAGACAGACAGAGAGACAGAGAGACAGAAAAGAGAAGAAGAAGAGAGAGAGAGAGAAGGAGGACGATATAGATGGTTCTTCTCTCCACCAGCAAAATGACTGAGTAGATTGCCCTTGTGTTGGTCAGAAACGCTTACATTGACTCTAATGGGGACAAGCGTGTGCGACCTGCCGAAGGTTGTACTGGTAATTATGCCACTTAGACTATTTGACAAGTAAGGTTGTATCGGCAAACAGACACGAGAGGGCATCCAATATGAAATGCATTTCATTACCCTCACCTCCTGCTGCCTGTCAGACAAGACAATATCAATCTCTGTTCTCTTCTCTCACCGTGGAACACCTGCATATCCACAATGACCTAGTAGAGCTGGGTAGAACCAATAGGACATTTGGAACTATTTTCTGAGTTCTATTCCATTCATACTGTAGATCTTTGCTGTTTATTTTCATCTGTCCTGGACACACTACGTAAACAAGCTGCACTTGACCAATTTCGCAAGATTTTAGTTCTGGGTATCCGAGATTACTGTTTATTTGACTCTACACGTCGTCATTGCAGATGGGAAGGAGTTCTTTATTATATAGTAAACCTGGACATGTAAATAATGCTGCAAAACAGACTGTCCTCAAGAGGACAATGAAGTCCTTGAGGAAGATAATTGTATGGTCATAGCCCCATCGGTATCATCATCACTATCATCATCATTACCATTATCTCTAATGCTCATCTTCCTGAGAGAGAGAGATAAAGAGGAGAGGTAGACAGACAGAGAGTGGGAGAAAGAGAGAACAGAGAGAAATGCAAGACAGTGTGTGTGTTGTGTGTGTGTGTGTGTGTGTGTGTGTGTGTGTGTGTGTGTGTGTGTGTGTGTGTGTGTGTGTGTGTGTGTGTGTGTGTGTGTGTGTGTGTGTGTGTGTGTGGTGTGGTGTGGTGTGTGTTGTGTGGTGTGTTGGTGTTGTGTGTGTGTGTGTTGTGAGAGTCAGGAGAAAAGTGAGAGATAGACAGACAGAGCGAGAACTGTGTGTGTGTGAGTGAGTGTAGCTAGTTGGATTACTGCACCAGGCACAATATGGAGGACATAGGCCCAGCGGATTTACTAAGAGATCCTGTAGTGGGGTTGTCTGAGAAACACATAGCCTGAATGTGTATTGACCTGCATAGAGCACACAAAATGGCCATTGCCCAGTGCACAGGGAGGATGGACTGAACTCAGAATATATCACACACACACACACAGGCACACACACAGACACACAGTCTGTCTCTCTCTGTCCGTCTGCATGGATACTGTAAAGCAGACATCCGTCTGCTTGCGTCAGAGCAGAGGAAACTGTACAGATCATATATTTAAAATCTAAAACAGATACATGTAAACACCACCTGACCCTGCCCAGTTAACATCCCCTATTTTATTTGTAATATCCAACCCAAC
The DNA here is from genome assembly GCF_002910315.2 of Salvelinus sp. IW2-2015. Lineage (NCBI taxonomy): Eukaryota > Metazoa > Chordata > Actinopteri > Salmoniformes > Salmonidae > Salvelinus > Salvelinus sp. IW2-2015. The sequence continues at coordinate 47,793,101 of NC_036858.1, forward strand.
CAGCAGTAGGTAAAGTAGTATCTCATCCCAAACCAGGAGCACCTATTATTGTATGGTAGGTCTCTATCCCATAGTAACCATGTGTTTCCATGGCAACCATATTCTCATCTGGCGTTGGAGTGCTGGAGAGCTCCTCCCTGCCTTCTGCTGTACAGTTTACAGGCACACATACGGACACAAACGCACACACGGACACAAGCGCACAAGCGCACAAACACACATGCGCATGCGCATGCGTGCACGTGCACACACACACACACACACACACACACACACACACACACACACACACACACACACACACACACACACACACACACACAGGTTTGAGGTTTAAAGGCCCAATGCAGTCAAAAATGTGATATTCCTGTGTTTTATATGTATTTCCACACTATGAGGTTGGAATAATACTGTTAAATTGTGAAAATGATGATAATGCCCTTTTAGTGTAAGATCTGTTTGAAAATACCAATTGAAATATCAGTCTGTTTTGGTGGGAGGGAGTTTTGGCCTTCCATGGTGACATCACCATGCAGTAAATTAGTTAATAGACCATAAGAAAGAGAGTTCCAAAGCTCTCTACCAATAAAAGCACATTTTCAGTTTCCCCCTTCCCACTCAACTCCCAGAAAGTCCTAGCAAAATTCTTGCTTGAGAAATTCATATTTGCTAAGTAGCTATTTTTGTTCATTTTTGATCATTTTAATTGAAAACAATCACAGTAAGGTATTTTAGCATTTTATTAGGATCCCCATTAGCTGTTGCGAAAGCAGCAGCTACTCTTCCTGGGGTCCACACAAAACATGACATAATACAGAACATAACAGACAGCTCAAGGACAGAACTACATCACTTTAAAAATGACACACGTAGCCTACATATCAATACATACACGCAAACTATCTATACTAGGTCAAATAGGGGAGAGGCGTTGTGCCGTGAGGTGTTGCTTTATCTGTTTTTTTTTTACCAGGTTTTCTGTTCATTTGAGCAATATGAGATGGAAGGGATTCCAATGTAATAACGGCTCTATATGATACTGTACGCTGTGCGCATGTCTGGTGGGGTAAGTGTGTGTGTCAGAGCTGTGTGTAAGTTGACTATGCAAACTATTTGGAATTTTCAACACATTGTTTCTTATAAAAAAGAAGAAGTAATGCAGTCAGTTTCTCCTCAACTCTTAGCCAAGAGAGACTGGCATGCATAGTATTTATATTAGCTATCTGATTACAATGAAGAGCAAGACATGCTGCTCTGTTTTGGGCCAGCTGCAGCTTAACTAGGTATTTCCTTGCAGCACTCGACCACACGACTGGACAATAATCAAGACATGACAAAACTAGAGCCTGCAGGACTTGCTTTGTGGAGTGTGGTGTCAAAAAAGCAGCAGTACATAATTGTTACCCAGAAATGATTTGATATTGAGATAAAAACAGCTGCATTGGACCTTTAAGTCTCCCCTGACAATAGCTCACAGCTTGCATGGAGCGAATGAAATGAGCACCAGAAACACCTTCGCCCAGCAAACTGTTACATCAGCCCTCTCTCTCTCTTGCGTTCCAAATGGCACCCTACACCCTTTGGGCGATGGTCAAAAGTAGTGCACTATATATGGAATAGGGTGCCATTTGGGATGCATTCCCTCTCTCTCTGGCAGAGTCCTCCTGCTTACATCTGCTCACATTGTTAGCCTCAGAGAGAGCTCCCTGCTGGTTAGGGCTCAACACAAAACTCTACCTCTCATTCTGTTTCTCTCAATCTCTGTTTCTTTCTCTCTCTCTGAGAGAAGCTTTTTCTTGCTTTTTCTCTGTCTGTCTGTCTGTCTCTTTTTCTATCTCATTGTCTGTCTACCTCGCTTTATCTCTCTCTCCCACGTTTCTTTCTTTTCCACAGAGCAGTTGGAGGAGGATGATGAGGATAAAGGATAATGGTAATGATGAAGGTAGTGATGATGCTACTACTTAAGTCTTCATAGGGTTATAACAATACAATTATCTTACTCAATGACTATTTTCCTCTTGAGGACAGTCTGTATACATGTACAGGGCAGACATTTCAAACATTGGACAAAGAGAACTCATGCCCATCTGCAATGACGGCCTGTCCAAGAGACAAATAAAAAGCAAAGGCAGACAGTATGAATGGACTAAAATCCAGACAACAGTTCCAATTGTTCTATTTGTTCTACCCAGTTCTACTAGGTCATTGTAGACATGAAGGTTTCACGGTGAGAGAAGAGGGTGGCAGGTAACCTAGCAGTTAAGAGCGTTAGACCAGTAAATTAAAGGTTTCTGGTTTGAATCCCCGAGCCAACTAGGTGAAAAATCTGTTGATGTGTCCTTGAACAAGGCACTTAACCCTAATTGCTCCTGTAAGTCGCTCTGGATAAGAGCGTCCGCTAAATGACTAAAATGTAAGAGAACAGGAGATTTATATTTTCTTGTCTGACAACAGAAGGTGAAGGGGTAATGAAATGCAAAGGAACATCATATTGGAATGCCCCTCGTGTCTGTTTTTGCCGATACAACCTTGCATGTAAAATACTCCTAAGTGGCATAATTACTAGTACAACCTTCGGCAGGTCGCACACGCTTGTCCCCCATTAGAGTCAATGTAAGCGTTTTTGACCAACACAAGGACAGTGTGTGTCAAGGGCAATCTATTCGGTCAGGAAACCCATTTGCTGGTGGGGAGAGCTGTCTTTCACTCTCTCTCTCTTTAACTTCCCCGCTCTCCCCTCTCTCTCCGACTACTCTCTCTCAGGGGGACTGTCACAGTCTCTTTGCTCTCCTGCCATATGCGATGTCTTTGCCAGCCCCAGCCTCACCCCAGGGCATATGATATAAGAGCTTTCATTTATTAACGATTATATCAGAAACACAAACCAGACCAAGGAGGTCCTGTTTCTGCTGACTGAAGGACAGAGAGGGAGAGATGGATATATACAGTACCAATCAAAAGTTGGACACACCTACTCATTCAAGGGTTTTTCTTTATTTTTACTATTTTCTACATTGTAGAATAATAGTGAAGACATCAAAACTATGAAAAAGCGCATATGGAATCATGTAGTAACCAAAAAAGTGTTAAACAAATCAAAATATATTTTATATTTGAGATTCTTCAAAGTAGCCACGCTTTGCCTTGATGACAGCTTTGCACACTCTTGGCATTCTCTCAACCAGCTTCATGAGGTAGTCACCTGGAATGCATTTCAAATAACAGGTGTGCCTTGTTAAAAGTTAATTTGTGGAATTTCTTTCCTTCATAATGCGTTTCAGCCAATCAGTTGTGTTGTGACAAGGTAGGGGTGGTATACAGAAGATAGTCCTATTTGGTAAAAGACAAAGTCCATATTATGGCAAGAACAGCTCAAATAAGCAAAGAGAAATTACAGTCCATCATTAAGACATGAAGGTCAGTCAATACGGAATTTTGAAAGTTTCTTCAAGTGCAGTTGCAAAAAACATCAAGCGCTATGATGAAACTGGCTCTCATGAGGACCGCCACAGGAAAGGAAGACCCAGAGTTACCGCTGCTGCAGAGGAAAAGCTCATTAGTGCTACCAGCCTCAGAAATTGCAGCCCAAATAAATGCTTTACAGAGTTCAAGTAACAGACACATCTCAACATCAACTATTCAGAGGAGACAATGAATCAGGCCTCCGTGGTCGAATTGCTGCAAAGATACCACTACTAAAGGAAACCACTACTAAAGAGACTTGCTTGGGCCAAGAAACACGAGCAATGGACATTAGACAAGCATTTCGCTACACCCGCAATAACATCTGCTAAATATGTGTATGTGATCAATACAATTTTATTTGATTTAGACCAGGGGAAATCTGTCCTTTGGTCTGATGAGTCCAAATTTGAGATTTTTGTTTCCAACTGCCGTGTCTTTGTGAGACGCAGAGTAGGTGAATGGATGATCTCAGCATGTGTGGTTCCCACCGTGAAGCATGGAGGAGGTGTGATGGTGTGGGGGTGCTTTGCTGGTGACATTGTCTGTGATTTATTTAGAACTCAAGGCACACTTAACCAGCATGGCTACCACAGCATTCTGCAGCAATACGCCATCCCATCTGGTTTGTGCTTAGAGGGACTATCATTTGTTTTTCAACAGGACAATGACCCAACACACCTCCAGGCTGTGTAAGCGCTATTTGACCAAGAAGGAGAGTGATGGAGTGCTGCATCAGTTGACCTGGCCTCCACAATCACCTGACCTCAACCCAATTGAGATGGTTTAGGATGAGTTGGACCGCAGTACTCAGCATATGTGGGAACTCCTTCAAGACTGTTGGAAAAGCGTTCCAGGTGAAGCTGAATGAGAGAATGCCAAGAGTGTGCAAAGCTGTCATCAAGGCAAAGGGTGGCTACTTTGAAGAATCTAAAATATAAAATATATTTAGATTTGTTCAACACTCTTTTTGGTTACTACATGATTCCATATGTGTTTTTCAGCATATTGATGTCTTCACTATTATTCTACAATGTAGAAAATTGTAAAGTTAAAGAAAAACCCTGGAATGAGTAGGTGTGTCCAACTTTTGACTGTATATTTCCCTCTTGGGAAGAGGGACTGTTGTTTTATCTTAGGAAGAGGGACCAGTGCAACATCTGAAAACCTTGAGGGCCAGGTTCTGCTACTAATCTGATGCTAAACCCCTGCTGCAGATCTGGAGAGGAAGAGGGAGGAGGCCCAACTCAATTCCACACATCTGGATGTGATGACTGTTATGAGGAAATACACACAGAACGGCATGAAACTGCACCTGAAGACAAAGTTACATCATAACTCACTCATGACATTCAGTCCAAACACAACAATGACACAAAACAGTCAGATTTTCCAAAGCTTAAAAATATCTCAATATTGCCAAGCCAAACTTGTGTTGAACCAACCAAGATAATAGCAAATTGTCTAGGTTACGGAACAGACTGGCGCTGAGGCTAAAGACAACAGCGGCAGTGTAATGGAGTTCTGCTAAATGGCATATATCATTTGTATTATTATTATACGTTACTAAAAATTCTGATTATGAATTTATCACATAAACTGTATATTCAGAATGATTTATCAATAGCTTCAACCCCTCTCCGAAAACATTGTGTTCTGATCGGTGTCCTGATAAACGTCTCTCCTTGCTGTCCTCTCCTACGTATCCCGGCAATGGACCCACAAGCCCCTTCCAGCTCATTTGAATAAATCAGCATCTAGATGTGGCAGCTACTAGGCAGTGTGGGGCGGAGACACACCCAGAGCACTGCAACAGAAACCAGGCCACCAACCCAGAGCAGAGAAGGAGGCWGGGCTGTGATGAAACTGTTACTAATGACACTGTCTGACCAGAATGTGTGTGTGCGCAGAGCCGGACCTAGCCTTTTGGGGTCCCTAAGCTAAATTTTGAAACAAATTTCCTGCAATTCTACACATTTTGCCCTTACTCATGCAGAGTTAATACGATATCGGAGTCAGAGGGACAAACTAAATCAAATGGGGGCCCCCTAGAGGTCAGGGCCCCCTGCGCACGTGCCCTGCGTGCCCTTTCGGTACGCAGACTAACTTACCAATCCAAAATGGTTTAGTTGAAATGGTCCAATTGAGTGACTGTCAGTGACTGACAAAACAAGAGGTAAACTGCTGATGCACAACCAAGTTGAGACCCCGACTGAGTCCTCCCCCCCTCTCTTCTGCACTCAGAACAGCCATAATTCGTCGGGGCACGGGCTCTACAAGGTGTCGAAAGCGTTCCACAGGGATGCTGGCCCATGTTTACTCCAAAGCTTCCCACAGTTGTGTCATGTTGGCTGGATGTCCTTTGAGTGGTGGACCATGCTTGATACACACAGGAAACTGTTGAGCGTGGAAAACCCAGCAGCGTTGCAGTTCCTGACACACTCAAACCAGTGTGCCTGGTGCTTAATACCATACCCCGTTCAAAGGCACTTTAATCTTTTGTCTTGCCCATTCTCCCTCTGAATGGCTGACATACACAATCCATGTCTCAAGGCATAAGAATCCTTCCTCATTAACTTGTCTTCTCCCTTTCATCTACTGAAGTGGATTTAACAAGTGACATCAATAAGGGATCATAGCCATCACCTGGTCAGTCTATGTCATGGAAAGAGCATGTTTTGTACACTCAGTGGCCACGGGCAGCTAGGGCTTAGTTGCTAGGGCTGGCTCTGTCTGTGTGTGTCCTGAGTGCATGAAGGGTGACACTAAAAAGAGGGGAAAAAGGCTAAAAGGTTCCAAATAAAAGGACAATATGACAAAGAACATTTAGAAGCATTGCCTTATTCTAGCGAAAAAACAGGCCTACACACCCTCCACCAAGTTACATAATAATCTGAAACCACACACATTTCAACACAAGGAACCATGCAAAAATACAGCAGTGAGTTCCGAGCAACATCAGGCAGTCTCCCTGTTCTACGTAAGATGGTAAGATGGCCCCTGTCACAGTGTTGTGTGTCACGCAGTGATGATGTCACAGAGCCCGAGGCCCCTGGCAGTGTGCTATGTCCTGACACTGCAGCTGTTTACACTTCCCTGCAGAGAGAGTAACTCAACCAGACCACAGTTTATATAATATTTAGGTGGGGGGTTGTGCACGCGTCTGTCAGTTTCACAGAGAAGATCAGTATTGTCCTTCTACATCCCTCTATCCTCTAAATCAGCATGATCCTTCTCATTGTTAATGGGCCTTTGTTTTTAAATGAATATTCAACAGTCTGGCAGATTTCAAGTATGAAAAGGAAACAAGCCAATTGCAACGCATGTTGTCCAGTTAAGTGGAGGCTCTACTACTACCACAATAATCAGGATTCAGGTGGAAGCATTTAGTTGTGGTCTGATGATCCCACGATTTAAACGCACTTTTGATGTTTCTTCCTTGTTTTTCCAGGGCACTTATGCATCAGTAGTTTTGTGAAAAACACGGACTCTGAGACAATATTAGAAACGATGGCCTCCGGGCAGTCTTTTGATGCTGAACGCCAGAGAGGGAGAGAGAGATGGGGGCGGGGGGCAAGCGAGAGAGTGAGAGAGAGAGGGAGAGAGAGAGAGAGAGAAAGAGGGAGAGAGCGCGAGAGGCAGGCCATTGATAGCATGCTACTCTCACCACTATAGCTAACACTGATGATGCTGGTCTTCAGCTGGGCTTGAGGATTCATACAAATGCCGCATTTTCCTCCACAATGGCAATACTTATGTTCAATCACTCTTCATTATACTTTTGTCTTGTTATAGAGAAGCTTGTTAGAGACGTATTACAGAATCCAGCCCAGCTTTACATTAAGTTGCAGAGATATCATGTCAATATAAGGAATTGTATATTTAATGTTATAAACTGGGTGGTTTGATCCCTGAATGCTGACTGGCTGAAAGCCGTGGTATATGAGACTGTATACCACGGGTATGACAAAAAATTACTTTTTACTGTTCTAATTACGTTGGTAACCAGTTTATAATAGCAATAAGGCACATTGGTGGTTTGTGGTATATGGCCAATATACCACGGCTAAGGGCTGTTATATACCACACCCCCTTGTTCCTTAATGCTTAATTATAATTACTTCTGTAACTGCACTGTTATTATTTAGCAACCGATTGGATAGAGAATGTCATGCTATCTGCAGTTACCACGCACAGCTAAGTACTGCCTTACGGTTGGCTACAAAATTAGTGATTGAGTAGACCTAACGAGCCTACAGTGCACACAGAGAACCAAGCGTAAAGTGTTGCGTCGTAAGCACTGAATGTCAATGTAAACCCTCACATCTCAGTCAACAACAACATTACTGTATTTATTAAGGCACCTTTTCATTCCATTGGAGCTGGTTTGTGTGATGTGTCTTCTGCATCATCAGATGTGTAAGGAAGATAGTAAGAGGGTTGAATGTGGTAGGAGTAAACACCAACTCTCTATTCATAGCTGTTGTTTCTCCTGGAATAGCTACGCCTGCAGCGGTTTAACCATGCATACGTTTCCTTAGTTAGAGGAAATATGAACTATTCTCAAGTTGTTCACTTCCTGCCACACACACACACACGTTTGGTATTGCTATCCTTGTGTGGACCTAAAATGTATTTCCATTCAAAATCCTATTTTCCCTAACCCCTAATCCCTAACTCCTAACCCAACTCCTAACCCTAACCTCTAACGCTAACCCCAAACCTCTAACGCTAACCCCAAACCCTAACCCCTAAACCCTAACCCCCAAACCTAAAATAGCCTTGTGGGGACCTGGGAAACACACACTCACACTCGTTTATGAATGAAAAGCATCCAAAATTAACAGATGAGTAACACATTCTGTACGCCTAGGTCCATGAATTAGCTTTGCTTTGAGGCTAAAGTGAAGGGGTGAGATTTCTTCATTAAGTAACTTCAAGTCAAATTTGAGGATTTTGTAATAAACACAAACATCTGACTGTGTAGTTGAATGTCAACTTCCACAGTCCTCTTCTCTCATCTCTCTCATATCCATATTTCATAAGCACTTCCCACCATTCATTCTATCTCCATCTCTGTTTCGTGCTGTCACAGTCCACTGCACAACAGGGAGAAGCTTATTCTGTGGGATTCTGCTTGATTATTAATGCTTTTAAGTGTGTCCCAAATGGCACACTATTCCCTATTCAGTGCACTATTTTTGACCAGGGCTCACAGGGCTATTGTAAAAAGTAGTGCATTATACTGTATAGTAGAAATAGAGTGTCATTTGGGACACATACCTTCTCAGTACAGTCATAATCCATTTACACTGGTTGAAATACTGATGGAAATCACATTCAATCTTTTTGCATGGAATTCCATAAAACATTCACCATATGTCCAAATACACTTAATCAGGTTGAACAACCCTGAAGAAGGCACAGCATGCCAGAAACGTTGTTTTCATCACAGTGATAAAAGAATGGGAGAGCAGTAGTGTGATTCTCCCCTGTTCCTTATGATAATTATCTGGCAGTTTTCCATTTGTCAATTTGTTACAAATGTGCATCTTTAGCTCCTATACTTGGGGCCAAGACTTTTTCATGACCAGCTGACTTAGTTATTAACCCTCTACTTTTTCCTGGGCAGGTCACATGACCTAGAACAACTCCTGGCCCCTACCCATACTCTATCTATCAATCTAAACAATTGCTGGCTACGCTAGACTACAGTTTCTGTCACGTAATAGTTTAGTCATATCCTGAAGTCCTGAATGTTAGCTGACTAAATCTTCAACTGCAGCAAATACAGTATCTGGCTGCTAATCTTTCCCCATATTTTTCAAATTTACAATTTATGGTTTTAGTGGAGCGTAATTCGATTTGGATGTTGAGTTAAAGATTTTTTTACGGGCCAAAGAGACACTTCCTCAGAGATACTTTGGATAAAACCCCATCATACACGCACACGCACATGCGCACACGTACCAGCACACGCACACCATGCCATCAAACCAAACCCATTTGTGTAGAAAATCATCTCAGCGTATTAATCCAGCATATTACTTGGGATTGATGTCTGCCAAACATTACGGCTGCTGTTAAATGTGTGTGAATGCTGGCCATCAGGCCAGTGTCTCTACCGCCGCTCGTTTGCCAGGTAAGTGACGATGGGATTTGACAGCGGCAGAATTAGCTTGAAAGTGGCACACACACACAGTAGAGAGGGAGGGGTAGAGAGAGACAGATTAAATGGATATAAATTATATTTCACAGCAGCCCTGCACATTAAAACTCACTCTGCCCTGCTCCACTTTCACTCCCACCTCAGTGGAGCAGAGAACATGGGTTTCTGTACTGTGTGTGTACGCCTGTCCAACCTCCTCATGGCAGCACAAGTTAACTGGTTGTCTTGAAACTCCAGGCAGGCAGGGGATCTCAGAGCAGCAGTGGGCCCAAGAGATGCGTCTGTATAGGCCCACCTATGTGTGGACACGCCCTGGCAGTGATCAACCACTGGCAGTGATCAACCACTGCCCCGCTGACTTGTGGGTTAGTCTGGTATGACAAAGGTTAGGGGAGCTCACCCTGAGAGAAATGCAGCATGCTGTCGGCGCTGTAGGCAGACGCCGACAGCCTGGGGATCCGGCAGCCTCCTGCAGCTGTGGAAGATGCTGGTCACTGGTCATCCTGGGTTTCCTCCCTTGCCATTGGAATCCACCTTCCTACAGCGAAGTAGTGCTTTTGGGGATTGCGCACCCTCAGCGGCACTTTAAATAACTTCCTTTGCGTAGGTATCCACATCCGACCTCGGTGAAGCCATTAACCGGAAACCGGACTTAACTTTTTTGGGGATAGGGGGCAGCATTTTCACTTTTGGATGAATAGCGTGCCCTGCCTCCTACTCTGTTCCAGATGCTAATATATGCATATTATTATTACTATTGGATAGAAAACACTCTGAAGTTTCTAAAACTGTTTGAATGATGTCTGTGAGTATAACAGAACTCATATGGCAGACGAAATCCTGAGAAAAATCCAACCAGGAAGTCGGATATCTGAGGTTGGTCGATTTTTCAACTCAGTCCCTATTAAATGCATAGTAGAATATTGATCTGTTTACACTTCCTACGGCTTCTACTAGATGTCAACCGTCTTTAGAAACTTGAATGAGGCTTCTACTGTGTTGTGGGGCTGAATAACAGGGGAATGAGTCAGTGGTCTGGCAGAGAGCCAGGTCCTGGTAACACGCATTTCACATGATAGCGACTTGCGTTCCATTACTTCTCTAGACACAAAGGAATTCTCCGGTTGGAACGTTATTGAATATTTATGATAACAACATCCTAAAGATTGATTCTATACTTAGTATGAAATGTTTCTTCGACCTGTAATATAACTTTTTGAAGTTTTTGTCCGAAGTTATGCGGGACCTGCAAGAGCGTTTGGATATGTGTACTAAACATGCTAACAAAAGTAGCTACTTGGACATAAATAATGGACATTATCGAATAAAACAACAATTTATTGTGGAACTAGGATTCCTGGGAGTGCATTCTGRTGAAGATCATCAAAGGTAAGGGAATATTTATATTGTAATTTGTCACGCCCTGGCCTTAGTTATCTTTGTTTTCTTTATTATTTTAGTTAGGTCAGGGTGTGACATGGGGGATGTTTGTGTGTTTTTGTTTAGTCTAGGGTGTTTGTATTGTATAGGGGTTTTTGTAGAGTTCATGGGGTTGTGTTCAGTGTAGGTGTTTATGTAAGTCTATGGTTGCCTGGATTGGTTCTAAATCAGAGACAGCTGTCTATCATTGTCTCTGATTGGGAGCCATATTTAAGGCAGCCATAGGCATTAGGTAGGTTGTGGGTAATTGTCTATGTTTGACGTTAGTAGCTTGTGTCTGCACTTTCGTTTTGTAGCTTCACGGTCGTTTGTTGTTTTGTCTAGTTTGTGTTAGTGTTTGTGTTCGTTTCATCTTCAAATAAAGTGAAGATGTATTTATATCACGCTGCGCCTTGGTCCTCTCTTTCACCTAACAACGATCGTGACAGAATTACCCACCAACCATGGACCAAGCAGCATGGTAACGGGCAGCAACAGCAGCAGCGGCAGAAATCTCAGAACTTCTGGACATGGGAGGAGATTTTAAACGGAGAAGGACCCTGGGCACAGGCTGGGGAATATCGCCACCCCAAAGCTGAGCGGTGGCGATATGAGGAGGCAGCACGGCAGCGCGACAGGTACGAGAGGCAGCCCCAGAATTTTTTTTTGGGGGGGGATAAAGAGGAGTGTGGCTAAGCCAGGTAGCAGACCTGAGCTCACTCCTCGTGCTTATCATAAGCAGCGAGTTACTGGTCAGGCACCAGTAACTATGCGGTTAAGGTCAGGCACCAGTGTTATGCGGTTAAGCGCACGGTGTCGCCAGTGCGTGCCCATAGCCCGGTGCGCTATAGGGCAGCCCCCCGAAAGTGTCATGTGAGTGTGGGCATCCAGCCRGGGCGTATTGTGCCTGCTCAGCGCGTCTGGTCTCCGGTACGCAGTTTCGGTCCAGGGTATCCTGCGCCGGCTCTGCGTGCTGTGTCTCCGGGGMGCWGGGAGGGTGCAGTGCGTCCTATGCCTACGCTCCGCTCGTACCGGGCAAATGTGGGAGTGGAGCCTAAGGGAGAGGTGCGCGTAGTAGGCACTAGATCTCCAGTGCTCACCCACAGCCCGGTTCAACCTGTGCCTGCACTCTGGAGGGTCCGGGCTGGAGTAGTATTCCAGCCTGGGGGAGTGGTGCCAAGGCTGCGCACCAGAGCTCCAGTGCTCCCCCACAGCCCGGTCCTTCAGGTGCCTCCTCTTAACACCAAGCCTCCTGTAGGTCTCTCCAGCCTGGTGGGACCTGTGGCAGCCCCACGCACCAGGCTGTCTCTCCGTCTCCTCCCTACAGGTGTGCCCGTCTGCCCAGCATCGCCTGCACTGTCCGTCTGCCCAGCACCGCCTGCACTGCCCGTCTGCCCAGCACCGCCTGCACTGCCCGTCTGCCCAACGCCGTCTGAGCTGTCCGTCTGTCCAGCGCCGTCTGAGCCACCCGCCAGACAGGAGCTGCCAGAGCCGCCCGCCGCCAGGATCTGGCGGCTCTGGCAAGCTCCTGTCTTGGCTGGCGGCTCTGGCAGCTCCTGTCGGCGGGCGCTCTGGCAGTTCCTGTCTGGCGGGTGGCTCATCTGCCAGATCCGTCAGCCGCCAGGATCTGCCAGATCCGTCAGTCAGCCAAGATCTGCCAGATCCGTCAGTCAGCCAGGATCTGCCAGATCCGTCAGTCAGCCAGGAGCTGACAGAGCCGTCAGTCAGCCAGGAGCTGCCAGAGCTACCTGTCACGCCGGCGATGCCGGAATTCCCCTCAGCCCGGAGCTGCCCCTCAGTCCGGAGCTGCCCCTCAGTCCAGTGGCGCCCTCTGGGATGGTCTTCAGTCCGGGACTCGCTGCAAGGGTCGCCGTTCCAGAGGCGCCACCAAAGCGGGTATTGACTATGGTGGTGTGGGGTCCACGTCCCGCAGCCGAGCCGCCGCCGTAAGAAGGCCCACCCGGACCCTCCCCTTCTGTGTCAGGTTTTGCGGCCGGAGTCCGCACCTTTGGGGGGGGGGGGTACTGTCACGCCCTGGCCTTAGTTATCTTTGTTTTCTTTATTATTTAGTTAGGTCAGGGTGTGACATGGGGGATGTTTTTGTCTAGTCTAGGGTGTTTGTATTGTATAGGGGGTTTTGTAGAGTTCATGGAGTTGTGTTCAGTGTAGGTGTTTATGTAAGTCTATGGTTGCCTGGATTGGTTCTCAATCAGAGACAGCTGTCTATCGTTGTCTCTGATTGGGAGCCATATTTAAGGCAGCCATAGGATTAGGTAGGTTGTGGGTAATTGTCTATGTTTGACGTTAGTAGCTTGTGTCTGCACTTTCGTTTTGTAGCTTCACGGTCGTTTGTTGTTTTGTCTAGTTTGTGTTCGTGTTCGTTTCATCTTCAAATAAAGTGAAGATGTATTTATATCACGCTGCGCCTTGGTCCTCTCTTTCACCTAACAACGATCGTGACATCATTTCTGATTTCTGTTGACTCCAACATGGCGGAGAATTTTCTTTTCTTTCTGAGCGCCGTCTCAGATTATTGCATGGTTTGCTTTTTCCGAGAAAAAAAAWGTGAAATCTGACACAGCGGTTGCATTAAGAACAAGTATATCTTTAATTCTATGTAAATGTATCTTTCATCAAAGTTTATGATGAGTATTTATGTTATTTGATGTGGCTGTTATTTGATGTGGCTCAATTTCTCCGGATATTTTGGAGGCATTTCTGAACATGGCGTCAATGTAAACTGAGATTTTTGGATATAAATATGCACATTATCGAACAAAACATACATGTATTGTGTAACATGATGTCCTATGAGTGTCATCTGATGAAGATCATCAAAGGTAGTGATTAATTTTATCTATATTTCTGATTTTTGTGACTCCTATCTTTGGCTGGAGAAATTACTGTTTTTTTGACTTGGTGGTGATATAACATAATCATATGTTATGCTTTCGCTGTAAAGCATTTTTTAAATCGGACATGATGGGTAGATTAACAAGATGTTTATCTTTCATTTGCTGTATTGGACTTGTTAATGTGTGAAAGTTACATATTTCAAAAAAACATTTTGGAATTTCCCGCGCTGCCTTTTTAGCGGAATGTTGTCGAGGGGTTCCGCTAGTGGAACGCATGTCCTAGACAGGKTTAAGCCTGGCGGCGTTGGGGTGTCTGGTGAAGGGGACAAGAGTGAATGCACTGGGAGCTCTTAAATAGACYCCTGCACRCCAGCGGCACAGGGATATTATGGTCGCCAGCAGTTGGGACAGTCGGGAGACCCCTGTGTGACTGAGCAGCCCTATTTAGGAGCCGCGCTGCTCACCCCAGCGGGGTAGAGGCCTAAAAATTGCCCACTTACTCCTTCCTGGATAGTCTACCGCACCTATCGGGAGTTCCACTCAACGGTCGAAAAATGATAAAGAAAATAATTCCCCTGAAACTGACGACATGGAACGTCAGAACTCTTTTGAACACTGACGATGATAACGATAGATCCGATCAGAGAACCACATTGATTGCTGCAAAACTAAGGTGCTAAAACATTGACATTGCTGCCCTAATTGAGACCAGGTTCCTGGATGAAGGTACCCTGAAAGAGGAGGGAGAAGGCTACACCTTCTTCTGGAAAGGTTACCGAAACACCTGTCGGCATAAGTGAAAGACTCATGTCTCTCCATATCTGTCACGCCCTGATCTGTTTCACCTGTTCTTGTGATTGTCTCCACCTCCTCCAGGTGTCACTTATTTTCCCCAGTGTATTTATCCCAGTGTTTCCTGTCTCTCTGTGCCAGTTCGTCTTGTATGTTTTTAAATCAACCAGCATGTTTTCCCTTGCTCCTGTTTTCTATTCTCTTTTTCTAGTATTCCCAGTTTTGACCTGGACTCCGTACCTGCCTGGCTGACCCCTCTGCCTGCCCTGACATCGAGCCTGTCTGCCACTCTTAACCTCTTGGACTCAGATTCTGGTTTTGACCTTTTGCCTGTCCACGACCATTCTCTTGCCTACTCCTTTAGGATTATAAATAAACTACAAAGACTCTAACCATCTGCCTCCTGTGTCTGCATCTAGGCCTCACCTATCCTACTCATCTCAGTGCATACACACCAATGTTACCATCTGAGAATGAGGCAAAGGACTGCTCTAACAGTCACTAGATGAGGCCCTTCTCCACATCCCCAGGAATTACAAGATATTTCTGCTGGGTGACTTCAACGCTAGTGTGGGACAGAACAACAGGATATGGAGCGGAGTGCTGGGTAGGCATGGTTTTGGCCAGGTCAATGAGAACGGCATGAGACTGCTAACTCTATGTGCCGAGCATGATCTCATCATCACTAACACCTTGTTCCAGCAGAAGAACAAGAACAAAACATCATGGATGCACCCATGCTCCAAACACTGGCACCTGATCGACTACGTCATAGTGAGAAATTCTGACACCAATGACGTCCTGTTAACACGTGCCATGAGGAGTGCAGAATGCTGGACAGATCACCGTAGGATACTGGTTCAACTCCAGGTGAGAATACGTCCCCCCAATGCCTGCAGAAGTCCAGTAAGAGGCATTTGTACTGTACCCGGCTTGAGAAAGCTGGTAAAGGGACGAGTTCCATCGCTCTCTCGCTGCAAGGCTGAAGGAGATTGAGCCCATTCTGAACTCAGAGGACCCCATGGAACAGAAGTGGGCATCTCTCAGCTCAGTGCTCTGTCAGGCARCGGCCCACTCCATTGGCTACAGAGTTAGGAAACATCAGGACTGGTTAGATGGGAACTCGCACACCATCACAACTTTACTGGACAACATGCACAAAGCGCACAACCTTGCATGCTCTGCAGAACGAATGGTAGAGGAATAAGTCTTAGGAAATCCAAATTTATCGCAAAAAAAAACAACATGCACAATTTATACAACTCAGTTAAACCTATCTATGGCCCTAGAAGTCGCTACATCACAGCCGTGAAAACAGCTGATGGCCAGACTCTCTTGAAGGACCAAAACCAGATCCTGTTGAGGTGGGCTGACCACTTTGAAGCACTATTCAACCAGCACTCTCCAACAGACCACTTCATCCTGGAAGAACTGCCCGTTCGTCCAACCTTTCCAGACCTCAATTATTTGCCAACCTTGCAAGAGGTGTTATCAGCTATCCATTCCCTCTAGAACAGTAAGACTTCTGGAGATGACAGCATCCCGGCAGAGCTACTTAAAAAGGGAGGTTACTTCTGCACCAGAATGCTCCACCAGTACATCACTGAGGTTTGGGACCGGGAGATCGTCCCCCAAAAGGATGCAAACATTGTCACCATCTATAAGAACAAGGGTGACAAGTCCATCCGCGGCAACAGATCATCAAGGACAACAACCACCCGAGCCACTGCCTGTTCACCCCGCTACCATCCAGAAGGCAAAGTTGGGCACTTTAATAAATGGATCACTAGTCACTTTAATAATGTTTACATATCTTGCATTGACAGAGGTTGTCTGCCAATGGAGATCCAGCCCTCCACCCACCATACCTGTCTTCACCATTGAACACAAATCACTGGCAATAGTCCGGTCATTCAAATACCTGGGCAGCATCCTCTCGGAAGACTGCAGCATCAACCCCGAAATTCAAAACAGGATCAAGCAAGCCTCAGTTGACTTTGGGAAAGTCAGACGCAGGGTCTTCCAAAAGAGGGATCTCCACCTCCACACCAAAGTCGCCATTTATCAAGCCATCTGCATCACCACACTTCTTTACAGCTGGGTCACCTACAGTCGCCACATCAAGCAGCTCGAGCAATTCCACATAGGATGCCTGCAGCGCAACCTGGGAATCACCTGGCGCGACCGTGTGCCCCATACAGAAATACTTGCTAAGACCAGCTGCAAGAGTATGGAGGCCATGGTCACCCAACACTAACTGCACTGGCTCAGCCATGTCATTAGAATGTCTCAAGAGAGGAGCACAAAGAGACAGAAAAAAAAGCTCAGGAGACGTACAACCATGCCTGCCCACGCCAACACAGACYACTCATGCCCCATCTGCAATAAATCTATGATTGGACTCTACAGCCACCAAAGAATTCACTGTAAACTCAGAAGTGGAAGTCATCATTGGATACAATGGACTACCATAAGCTAAGCTAAGCGTGTGTGTGCTTCTGTCTGTACTGTACTGTACTGTAGGTCCAGATACTGTATTGTCCAACTGTATCATTCCATTTTGTATTTAGTTTCTCCTTCAAAGTGATTGCTGAACTGATAGGATTAGCTATGTGAAAGCACTCAGGTGGAATGTCATCAAGGAGGCTCCACTGTAATATAAGGTGTACAAAGGAAATGAGTCTTTGTAGTTAGGAACGCAAAGAAAAGGTCCACATGAGTAGCCAACAAGAAGGAAGAACCATTCAGCCCTCATCACTGAATGAAACACAGCTCTGGTCTCTCTTGCATCGAGTGAATTGGAGCATGTAGCTTTGTATTCTCATTGTAGTGTGTGTGTGAGTTCGTGCAGCTCTACTCTACCACTCTACCTACCTCATTGTAGTGGAGGTAGAAATCAATAGTTCCTGACCTTCCTGCTAGGTCAGTGTTACATACCACCATAGAACAAACACCCACCCACCCACACACCCACACACACCTTGGTGTTAAATGATGTGGTAAAGGGTATGGATAGGAATAAGCACTGTGCTGCCCTCTTTATTGACCTATCGAAGGCTTTCGAAACTGTTGACCACTCTAATTGATTCAAATATTGTCTGTTATCGGTATGGATCAGCCGTCATGTAATTGGTTAAAAAATTACTTGACCGACAAGACAAAATGTGTTTCTTCTGATGGTGTTAAGTCAGATTTCCTTGATATTACAAAAAGTGTCCCACAAGGATCGAGTTTCGGTCTTGTACTTTTTACTGTCTTCTCTATATAAACAATGTTGGTCTATCTGTCACATCTGCTCCTGCCACGCCCTCTCGTGCTCATCCTGTGTCTCCTTGACCTGCCGCCACTCACCCAGTGCTCTCTCCCTCTCTCTCTGTGTGTGTGTGTGTGTGTGTGTGTGGGCGGAGACAGGTGTGCAGGAGTCAGAGCAGATCCCCACCAGTTGCAACCTGTTCCATAATCAAGACCTCTACAAATACTCAGTCCTGCCACTTCCACACTGCCAAATCGTAATCTCTGCTCATTCTGCCCGCTCTGACTCTGGTCCCCGTCTCCAGTCCGACTTCTCGTCAGTCCTGCTACTCTGTCCTGGATTCCCCACTCTACGCTCCCTTGGATTCCCCTCCGGACCTGCTTACCCTGTCCCAACACCTCTTGCTCCAGCCTCAACACCTGGTGTCCGGCTACCCGACCGAGCGTTATAGACTATGACAATCTTCCCCCCGTGTTTCAATAAATACCTTGGTTACCTCATCCCAGTCTCCTCGTCTGAGTCTGCTCTTGAGTTCACCTGTTCCGCTCCGCGTGACACTATCTGCATTTCTTTTTTACATGCACCTGTATGCAGATGACACTGGCTCTATCGGAGCTTCAATCTGCCTTTAATGCCTTTGTTGACCTGAAATTGGTATTTAATGCAGGTAAATSCAAGCATATGTTATTCTCCAAATCACGTACAATTGTATCTGATGATTAATGCATATGTACATTTGATGGTGCCCTCATTGATCGTACCCCGCTTATCTTTCAAAAAGCATGTTGATGAGTTAGTTAAGAAATGAAGAATTTAAATTTACTTATTTTATAGGAGTAGGTCATGCCTTTTATTAAATAGCAGGGRAAAAAATTGGGCCTTCCTCTGACACCGCCTGGTATAGAGGTCCTGGATGGCGGGAAGCTTGGCCCCAGTGATGTACTGGGCCGTGTGCACTACTCTCTGTAGTGCCTTGCGGTCGGAGGCCGAGCAGTTGCCATACCAGGCAGTGATGCAACCAGTCAGGATGCTCTCGATGGTGAAGCTGTAGAACCTGTTGAGGATCTGAGGACCCATGCCAAATCTTTTTAGTTTCCTGAGGGGGAGGACGCTTTGTCGTGCCCTCTTCACGACTGTCTTAGTGTGTTTGGACCATGATAGTTTGTTGGTGATGTGGACACCAAGGAACTTAAAGTTCTCAACCTGCTACACTGCAGCCCTGTCGATGAGAGTGGTTCGTGCTCGGTCCTCATTTTCCTGCAGTCCACAATCATCTCCTTTGTCTTGATCACGTTGAGGAAGAGGTTGTTGTCCTCGCACCACACGGCCAGGTCTCTGACCTCCTCCCTATAGGCTGTCTCATCGTTGTTAGTGATCAAGCCTATCACTGTTGTCTCATCGGAAAATTTGATGATGGTGTTGGAGTTGTGCCTGGCCATGCAGTCATGAGTGAAAAGGGAGTACAGGAGGGGACTGAGCACGCACCCCTGAGGGGCCCTCGTGTTGAGGATCAGTGTGGCAGATGTGTTGTTACCTACCCTTACCACCTCGGTGCGGCCCGTCAGGAATTCCAGGATCCAT
The DNA here is from genome assembly GCF_002910315.2 of Salvelinus sp. IW2-2015. Taxonomy (NCBI): domain Eukaryota; kingdom Metazoa; phylum Chordata; class Actinopteri; order Salmoniformes; family Salmonidae; genus Salvelinus; species Salvelinus sp. IW2-2015. Next base: position 47,812,632 of record NC_036858.1, read on the forward strand.
TTGCAGAGGGAGGTGTTTAGTCCCAGGGTCCTTAGCTTAATGATAAGCTTTGAGGGCACTATGGTGTTGAATGTTGAGCTTTAGTCAATGAATAGCATTCTCAGATAGGTGTTCCTTTTGTGCTGGTGGGAAAGGGCAGTGTGGAGTACAATAGAGATTGTATCATCTGTGGATCTGTTGGAGCGGTATGTGAATTGGAGTGGGTCTAGGGTTTCTGGGATAATGGTGTTGATGTGAGCCATGCCAGCCTTTCAAAGCACTTCATGGCTACAGACGTGAGTGTTACGGGTCGGTAGTCATTTAGACAGGTTACTTTAGTGTTCWTGGTCTGGTTGAAACATGTTGGTATTACAGACTCAGCCAGGGACAAGTTCAAAATGTCAGTGAAGACACCTGACAGTTGGTCAGGGCATGCTCGGAGTACACRCCCTGGTAGTCCGTCTGGCCCTGCGGCCTTGTGAATGCTGACCTGCTTAAATGGTCTTGCTCACATCAGCTACGGAGAGCGTAATCACACAGTCGTCCGGAACAGCTGATGCTCTCATGCATGCTCCAGTATTACTTGCCTCATAGCGAGCATAGAAGTCATTTAGCTCGTCTGGTAGGCTCGTGTCACTGGGCAGCTCGTGGTTGCCCTGCCACATCCGACGAGTGTCGGAGACGGTGTAGTACGATTCAATCTTAGTCCTGTATTGACGCTTTGCCTGTTTGATGATTCGTCGGAGGGCATAGCGGGATTTCTTACAAGCTTTCGGGTTTGAGTCGCGTTCCTTGAAAGCGGCAGCTCTACCCTTTAGCTCAGTGTGGATGTTGCCTGTAATCCATGGCTTCTGGTTGGGGTATGTACGTACGGTCACTGTGGGGACGACATCATCGATGCACATATTGATGAAGCCAGTGACTGACGTGGTGTACTCCTCAATGCCATCGGAAGAATCCCGGAACATATTCCAGTCTGTGCTAGCAAAACAGTCCTGTAGTTTAGCATCTGCTTCATCTGACCACTTTCTTATTGACCGAGTCACTGGTGCTTCCTGCTTTAGTTTTTATTTGTAAGCAGGAATCAGGAGGATAGAATTGTGGTCAGATTTGCCAAATGGAGGGCGAGGTAGAGCTTTGTACGCGTCTCTGTGTGTGGAGTAAAGGTGGTCTAGAGTTGTTGTTTTTTTTTTACCCCTTTTTCTCCCCAACTTYGTGGTATCCAATTGTTAGTTACAGTCTTGTCTCATCGCTGCAACTCCCATAAAGACTCGGGAGAGGCGAAGGTCGAGAGCCGTGAGTCCTCCGAAACACAACCCAACCAAGCCGCACTGCTTCTTGACACAATGCCCACTTAAACCGGAAGCCAGACGCACCAATGTGCCAGAGGAAACAACTTACACCTGGAGACCGTGTCAGCGTGCGCTGGGCCCGGCCCGCCACAGGATTCACTAGTGCGCGATAGGACAAGGACATCCCTGCCGGCCAAACCTTCCCCTAACCCGGACGACGCTGGACCAATTGTACGCTGCCCCATGGGTCTTCCGGACACGGCCGGCTGCGACAGAGCCTGGACTCAAACCCAGAATCTCTAGTGGCACAGCTAGCACTGCCTTAAACCACAGTTCCACTCGGGGATTTAAGTTTTCCTGCATTAAAGTCCCCGGACACTAGGAGCGCCGCCTCTGGATGAGCGTTTTCCTGTTAACTTATGGCCGTATACAGCTCATTGAGTATGGTCTTAGTGCCAGCATCTGTTTGTGGTGGTATGTAGACAGCTACGAAAAATACAGATTAAAACTCTCTTGGTAAATAGTGTGGTCTACAGCTTATCATGAGATACTCTACCTCAGGGTAGCAAAACCTTGAGACTTTCTTAGATTTCGTGCACCAGCGGTTGTTTACAAATATACATACACTACCATTCAAAAGTGTGGGGTCACATATAAATGTCCTTGTTTTGAGAGAAAAGCTAGTTTTTGTCAATTAAAATAACATCAAATTGATCAGAAATACAGTGTAGACATTGTTAATGTTGTAAATGACTATTGTAGCTGGAAACGGCTGATAATGGAATATCTACAGAGGCGTACAGAGGCCCTTTATCAGCAACCATCACTACTGTGTTCCAATGGCACGTTGTGTTAGCTAATACACGTTTATCATTTTAGAAGGCTAATTGATCATTAGAAAACCCTTTTGCAATTATGTTAGCACAGCTGAAAACTGTTGTCCTGATTAAAGAAGAAATAAAAYTGTCCTTCTTTAGACTAGTTGAGTATCTGGAGCATCAGCATTTGTGGGTTCTATTACAGGCTCAAAATGGCCAGAAACAAATAACTTTCTTCTGAAACTCATCAGTCTATTCTTGTCCTGAGAAATGAAGGTTATTCCATGCGAGAAATTGCCAAGAAACTGAAGATCTCGTACAACGCTGTGTACTACTCCCTTCACAGAACAGCGCAAACTGGCTCTAACTAACCAGAATAGAAAGAGGAGTTGGAGGCCCCGGTGCACAACTGAGCAAGAGGACAAGTACATTAGATTGTCTGGTTTGAGAAACAGACGCCTCACAAGTCCTCAACTGGCAGCTTCATTAAATAGTACCTGCAAAACACCAGTCTCAACGTCAACAGTGAAGAGGCGACTCCAGGATGCTGGCCTTCTAGGCAGAGTTGCAAAGAAAAATATATATCTCAGACAGGCCAATAAAAATAAAAGATTAAGATGTGCAAAAGAACACAGACTCTAGACAGAGGAACTCTGCCTTCACTGTTGACGTTGAGACTGGTGTTTACACACAGACCTCTCCCAATCTTTACAACCATTGAATCGGAAAGTATTCAGACCCCTTGACTTTTTCCATATTTTGTTACTTTACAGCCTTATTCTGAAATTGATAAAATAATTGTTTTTCCTCATCAATCTAAACACAATACCCCATAATGACAAAGTGAAAACAGTTTTTTTTAGAAATGTTTGCAAATTTATAAAAAATGTAAAACAAAAAACAGTTTTCAGAGCCTTTGCTATGAGACTCGAAATGGAGCTCAGGTGCATCCTTTTTCCATTGATCATCCTTGAAATGTTTCTACAACTTGATTGGAGACCACCTGTGGTAAATTCAATGGATTGGACATGATGGCACACACCTGTCTATATAAGGTCCCACAGTTGACAGTGCATGTCAGAGCAAAAATCAAGCCATGAGGTCGAAGGAATTGTCCGTAGAACTCTGAGACAGGAGTGTGTCAAGGCACAGATCTGGGGAAGGGTACCAAAAAAAATTCTGCMGCATTTAAGGTCCCCAAGAACACAGTGGCCTCCATCATTCTTAAATGGAAGAAGTTTGGAACCAACAATTCTCTTCCTAGAGCTGGCTGCCCTGCCAAACTGAGCAATCGGGGAAGAAGGGCCTTAGTCAGGTAGGTGACCAAGAACACAATGGTCACTCTGACAGAGCTCCAGAGTTCAACAGCCACACCATTCATTACCAGATTCAGCTGAGGTCGAGAGCTTAGGGAATGATTTGTACCAAATACGATGCTCTTCATTTTAGGGATGTTCAGGACCAGTTTATTACTGGCCAACCATTCCAAAACAGACTGCAACTTTGTGTTAGGTGTTTCAGTGACTTCATTAGCTGTGGTTGCTGTTGGGTATATGGTTGAATCATCAGCATACATGGACACACTGCTTTGTTTAATGCCAGTGGCAGGTCATTGGTAAAAATAGAAAATAGTAGAGGGCCTAGAGAGCTGCCCTGCAGTACACCACACTTTACATGTTTGACATTATAGAAGCTTCCATTAAAGAAAACCAGTTGAGTTCTATTAGATAGATAGCTCTTAATCCACAATATGGCAGAGGTTTAAAAGCAATAACACATACGTTTTCTCAACAACAGGTTATGGTCAATAATATCAAAGGCTGCACTGAAATCTAACAGTACATCTCCCACGATCTTCTTATTATCAATTTCTTTCAACCAATCATCAGTMATTTGTGTTGAGTGCCCTTCTCTATAAGCATGCTGAAGGTCTGTTGTTAATTTGTTTACAGAGAAGTAGCATTGTATTTGGTGAAACACAATTTTTTCCAACAGTTTCCCGAAGAGCTGGCAGCAACCTGATAGGTCTGCTGTTAGAACCAGTAAAGTCCGCTTTACTACTCTTGGGTAGCGGAATGACTTTTGCTTCCCTCCAGGCCTGGGGGGACACACCTTCCTCTACTCAGATTAAAGATATGGCAGATAGGAGTGGCTATAGAGTCAGCTACCATCCTCAGTAGCTTTCCATCTAAGTTGTCAATGCCAGTAGGTTTGTCATTATTGATCGACAACACATTTTTTTCCACCTCTCCAACACTAAGTTAACAAAGTTCAAAACTTGTAATTCTTTTCTTTAAAAAAAATTTTTTTTTTTATATACATGAGTACGTACAATGGCTCAATGTTCATTGTTGGCATTTCCTGCCTAAGTTTGCCCACTTTCCCAATGAAGTAATCATCAAAATAATTGGCAACATCAAATGATTTTGTGATGAATAAGCCATCTGATTCGATGAAAGATGGAGTAGAATTTGTCTTTCTGCCCATCATTTTATTTAAAGTACTCCAAAGTTTTTTCCATCATTCTTTATATCATTGATCTTGGTTTCATAATACGATTTCTTCTTCTTTTGTTGAGTCTAGTTACATAATTTCTCAATTTGCAGTAAGTCAGATGTGCAGCCAGACTTATTTGCCACTCTTTTTGCCCAATCTCTTTCAACCATACGGTTTTTCAATTCCTAATCAATCCATGGAGCCTTAACAGTTCTAACAGTCAGTTTCTTAATTAGCAGGCACATGTTTATCAATAATTGGAAGAAGCAATTTCATAAATTGATCAAGTGCAGCGTTGGATGCTCCTTATTAATCACATCAGACGAAATAAATATTTTTTACATCATCCACATAAGAGTCACAGCAAAAACTTTTGTATGATCTTTTGTACACTATTTTAGTCCCAGCTTTTGGAACTTTGGCTTTCCTGGATATAGCCACAATATACATTCAGCAGTCCATTAATCATTTGGTGTGTGTAAATGTGTGTGTGTGCTGCAGGTTGAAGCTTTGAACCAATAGGCTTGGCTCTCTCATCCCTTCCAGGCTTTTGGGAGGGAGGGTGGACAAGAGTCATAGCGGATGTAAGCAATGTCTCCACGCGCTCTGGCAGCTTTCATGGCTGGTAAAAGTTATTCCCTCATCTGGCGCACAGCTTCWGGATAGACCTCATTGAGGAAGATATACATTCCTCTCAAGTTCTTGGCTCTTTCCAGAAAAGCTACCTTGTCCTTGTGATCACTGCATCAAATGGGTATGGACACAACTTTAGAAGAAAGTTCTACAGTTCTACAGTATTAGTAAAAATGTGATCAATACATGTGGATGATCTTGGACCTGTTGGACCAATCTTGGATCTTGGACCCTGGTAGGTTTATTAATAACCTGAACCAGATTAAAGGCACTGGTTGCAGTGAAAAGCTTCCTCTTGAGCGGACACATTGATGAAAACCTGTCAATATTCAGTTCCCCAAGAAAGTAGACCTCTGTTTACATCACATAAACTATCAAGCATTTCACACATATTATTTAGATTCAGACTGTTAGCACTCTGTGTCCTATAGCAACACTCCAAAAGACAAGGCTTTAGATGTACCAGGTGAACCTGCAACCACAACACTTCAATAACACTTRACATAAGATCTTCTCTCAGCATTACAGGGATATGGCTCAGAATACAGAAAATGCAACAACACCTCCCCCATAAGCATTCCTGTCTCTTCTATACATGTTATATCCTTGTTTTGCTAATGCTGTATCATCAAATTAATTATCTAAGTTAGTCTTAGAAATGGCTAATATATGAATGTTATCTAAAATTATTGATTTCACAAACCTTATTTCTAAGGCTACATATATTCACATGGGCTATTTTCAGCCCTTTCCTGGGTAGCTTATTAGAGATATACATAATATGGAAAAGAGCAAACAAAGCAAGAGTAAAAAATATACATTCAGCAGTCCATTAATCAGTTGGTGTCTGTAAGTGTGTGTGTGCTGCATGTTGAAGCTTTAAACCCATAGGCTTGGCTCTCTCATCCCTTCCAAGCTTTTGGGAGGGAGGGTGGACAAGAGTCATAGCAGATGTAAGAAATGTCCCCACGCACTCTGGCAGCTTTTATGGCTGGGATAAGTTCTTACCTTTTCTGGTGCACAGCTTCAGGATAGTCCTTGTTTAGGAAGATATATGTTCCTCTCAAGTTCTTGGCTCTTTCCAGAACAGCTACCTTGTCTTTGAACCTCAGGAACTTGACCACTATCGGCCTGGGCCTGACACCTGGGCCAGTGGTGGGTGTTCCAGTTCTGTGGGCGCGCTCAACCAGTCTTCCTGTGGTCCATCTTCAGACTCCGTCCAGGTCTCATGTGGAGATTCTGCAATTCCGTCCACAACCATGTTGTTCCGAGTTTACTGTTCCTCAAGATAACATTGACGGATAAATCAGATTATCATGGATTCACATACAGAACTGATGTACTCTCAATGTCTTACAGATCGCTGTCATCTTGCTGTTCTCCTGTTTAAACTCATTGAGCTGACCCTGAGAGATCTACAAACTGTTCTTCAGGTCCTGGACCTTTCTGGTCAGGTAGTCCAATATTTTATTGGTTGACTCCACCAGTATTTGGACAAAACACTTTAAGCTATTTTCTTGTTGTTGCAACAACTGCTTGTRGAACTCTTTTTGTTTGTTTAAAAGATCCTTCASCTGTGATAGAGACACCACTGTACTCAACAGTACTCMTGCGGCTTTGGTCTTTGTCATGGTAACAATGAAGGTTGCGCTGTTACTCCTCTCAGTTTCAGACATGGCAGGTCGCARAGACGATTGAAAACAACAACAAACAACAGGGGTCTAGACAGCCACAAGCCTGGGAAAATCCACGGTCCCAGCCACAATGGCTAACAGCGCCACGGGCTGCGTTCAAGCCCTCAAGAAAACCCTGCTAGCTTGATAGGCAGCTAAGAGAGCTGCTACGTCAAACAGCTCCTCAGACCCAGCCTTGGTCAGCAGGATCACTGGAAAGATAGTAGTGGTCCCAGAAAATGATGCCAACCACATCACGGGATCCAATCATCATTTGCCTCATGCAGCGTGCCACATCTCCTTCGCATAGAGTTGATCAGGCTGTTGATTGTGCCCTATGGAATGTTGTCCCACTCCTCTTCAATGGCTGTGTCATTTAGCAGACGCTCTTATCCAGAACGACTTACAGGAGCAATTAGGGTTACGTGCCTTGCTCAAGGGCACATCAACAGATTTTTCACCTATTCAGCTAGTGGATTCGAACCAGCAACCTTTCAGTTACTGGCCCAACACTTTTAACCGCTAGGTTAGCTGGCAGGAACTGGAACACACTGTCGTACACGTCGATCCAGAGCATCCCAAACATGCTCAATGGGTGACATGTCTGGTGAGTATGCAGGCCATGGAAAAACTGAGACATTTTCAGCTTCCAGGAATTGTGTACAGATCCTTGAGACATSGGGCAGTGCATTATCATACTGAAACATGAGGTGATGACGGTGRATGAATGGCACAACAATGGGCCTCAGTATCTCGTCACGGTATCTCTGTGCATATAAATTGCCATCGATAAAATGCAATTGTGTTCGTTGTTCGTTGTTCGTTGCTTATGCCTGCCCATACCATAACCCCACTGCCACCATGGGGCGCTCTGTTCACAACATTGACATCAACAAACCACTCGCCCACACGACGCCATACACGTGGTCGGAGCTTGTGAGGCCAGTTGGACGTACTGCCAAATTCTCTAAAACGACATTGGAGGCAGTTTATGGTATAGAACTTAACATTAAATTATCTGGCAACAGCTCTGGTGGACATTCCTGCAGTCAAGCATGYCAATTGMGCGCTCCCTCAAAACTTGAGACATCTGTGGCATTGTGCTGTGTGACAAAAATGCACATTTTAGAGTTGCCTTTTATTCTCCCCAGCACAAGGTGCACCTGTATAATGATTACGCTGTTTAATCAGCTTCTTGATATGCCACACAATTGTCAGGTGGAAGGATGGATTATTTTGGCAAAGGAGAAATGCTCACTAACAGGGATGTAACAGATGTCTCCACACACATCCCAGTTTGTTGAGTGTGTCATAGAGATGCACATAATAAGCTTTTTATGTGTATGGAACATTTCTGGGATATTTTATTTCAGCTCTTGAAATATGGGACCAAACACACTACATGTTGCATTTATATTTTTGCTCAGTGTAAAAAAACAACAACACACCCTCCACTGTCTCATCACCACTCAATACTAACAACTGGAGCTTAACATACACCTACTGTGGCCATCTTTATGACACACTCAACAAACTGGGATGTGTGTGGAGAATTAGGTTGGTGTCCAAAGCATTCAATATATATATATATATATGAATACAGAAAATAGTGCTAACATTTACAACCAATGATATCCTCCAAAATGATATGCAGTGAATGTCCTTTCCAACATCCAACCAATGAACTCCCCACAGGTAGCAGTGGTGTAAAATAACTAAGTAAAAATACTTTTAAGTACTACTTATGTMGTTTTTTTCCTTCATTATTTGTACTTTACTATTTATATTTTGTCAACTTTTACTTCTACTCCACTACATTCCTAAAGAAAATATGTACTTTTTACTCCCATACATTTTTCCTAACACCCAAAAGTACTCGTTACATTTCAAATGCTCAGGCAGGACAGAAATATGGTCCAATTCACGCACCTATCAATATAATGTGTTGACATCCCTACTTACTAAACACAAATACTGTGATTGTAAATTATGTCAGAGTTGGACTGTGCCAGGGCAACAGGAACTGTGCCCCTGACTGTCCGTACATTTTAAAAACAATACAATCTGGTTTGCTTAATATAATTTGATGTATAGCGTTTACTTTTACTTTGTACTTTTATTCAAGAATGACAATTTAGTACTTTGTCCACCACATTTAAAACAAGATACTTTTAGACTTTTACCCAAGTACAGTAGTATTTTACYKKATGACTTTCACTTTTTCTTGAATCATTTTCTATTAAGGAATCTTTACTTTTACTCAAGTATGACAACTGGGTACTTTTTCCACCACTGCCAGGGGGTCTCTGTTGTCATTACAATAGAGTGTGGCGAGGTCACGTGACTGCTCTTTTTGGTTCAAATACAATTTTGAAATCATTTCAAATTCATTAGCTGTGCTTGATTGAGCTTGCCTGGCGCAATGGAACCAATTCAATAGCCCAAAACCCTGTCAAACCCCGCCCATCTGAAACTCCAGGCAGGCTAGAGCAAATGCTCAAAGTATTTGAAAGATTTAGAGTAGTATTTGAAGCCATGTCTGATATAACTATGTATTTGTAGACATGGACATTGCCCGCTGCCCTTGACAACATACTTAATTATCCATCCATCCTGAGACAGGAGCAGAATACTATAGGATGTGAGAGGCAATATGAGCAGATCTGCCTTTTTATTCATGCCATTCCTCGTTTAATGAACCACAGAGATTATGTCCCAAATGGCATCCTATACCCTACATAGTGCATTACTTTTGACTAGAGACTCTAGTCAAAAGTAGTTCACTATGTAGGGAATAGGGTGCCAATTTGAACGTAACCTGAGAGATCGCTCACACGGTTGCCATTAATCTGAGTTTTTCCGCAAGTGATTGAAGAGGGTAATATGAACAGGAATAGCCAATGAGTAGTGGAGAGAGCTCCCGGCGTGTGTGTGTGTAATGATATAACAACACGGTTTTCATATGTGCAGTTTCTATCTTAATTTAATCACTCTCTTGTCGCAGAGAATTTTCCTAAAAAGGCTTCTAAATATGTCATTTATTGTTCAAAAGCACTGATACCACAGCATTGCTGTGAGAATTTTAGTTTGAGTAATTTTTTAGCAGAAGCTATTAACCAGAGAAATTAGGGTTGAGTGCCTTGCTCAACGTCAYATCGACAGATTTTTCACTTAGTCAACTCGTGGATTCAAACCAGTAACCTTTTGATTACTGGCACAACGCTCTTAACCGCTAGGCTACGTGTCACACTGAGATGTACCTAGTATCTAGTGTATCACAGCTACAGCTACCAAACACACAACTGACTGTCACAATCGACGATTAATATTCAAAACTGTTCAATTATAATTCTGTACATTTTGTTCATAATTAATGCTGTGTTTTGCTCTCCAGTCAGAAACTATTAACAATTACATCAAAATTAGATGCCTATGGGCCCTGTTCAAAAGTGCAGCAGCACTAAATTGGGAATATGGTTCCATTTGGGACTCTGTATGTCTCCAGAACCAGCTTGAATTAATCATAGTAAAGGAAGCCGCCACTACACACACACACACACACACACACTGACCCACCCCACACACACTGCAGGGCAGGTTTTTCTCTCTTTACTTTCCTCACATCTGGAGGGTCACATTCTCCGCCTGCCTGCCTGGATCCCACACAGCCAGGTAACTGCAATAACAGGAACCTAGAGAGTAGGAACATGTTGTGGGAGTCCCCAGAGAGCCAGGAGGAGTGGGAAGACTTTGGGGGGTGCACCGGGGGTCCTGTTATAGGGGAGCAGTGAGTATGTTTAAAATATATCATGTCTGGAACATGCTCAGGAAATTGTRTGTAAGTGTATTAAGGCCTCTAAGCCTATCATACACAAATGCATGCACACAGTGAACAAGCAGGCATACACAACAACCTGGACTCATGGGTAAACGTAACATAGTTAAATGAAAATCCGGGACACAAAATTTACATTTGGTATGGTATTAATTTCTGGATGTCCATCATCATTTTGATATGATATGTTATGAATGCTAATGCCACCCCCAAGAGAGATTGGTATAAACATTGTAAATCCGCAATTTCACGATCTGACATAATGGTAGCCTATCATTTTTGGACTATACATTGGAATATTTGCAAATTTTTCAGGGTTCTACGTAGATTTCTGTAAGCATTGATTGATGTTGGAAGAGCACAATTTGGGAGCCAAATTAGCCTCCGGCTCTCTTTGAGAGAACGGTGCTCTAAAATGAGCCGGGTCAACCAAAAAAAGCACTGCAGAGATGCGCCAATTAATACGTATAAACGCGAACAGCCTCATAGCAACCTAAAGGTTGCGTGTTTCGAAATTCTCAACATTAGT
>NC_036858.1:47826460-47933686 GCF_002910315.2 Salvelinus sp. IW2-2015
TTTCTATTGAAATTCATTGTGGAGAGCTTATTTATATATTTTGTGATATGAATACCAAGTATGTCTACTTCACCATCAGCCCATTTTATAGGTAAACTGCAGGATAATGTAAAAGTTGTATTTTTTAAAGATCCAATACATAATATTGTGCACTTATCATAATTAGGTTTTAGTCCAGAGAGTACAGAAAGGTTATCTAGATCTTCAATGAGACATTGCAGGGATCTAGCTTGCGGACTTAATATAAAACTTGAGTCATCGGGATACATGGACACCTTTTTTTAAGCCTTGGATTTCTAATCCTCTAATGCTGTTATTGGATCTGATTTTAATATCGAGCATTTCGATGGCCATAGGGAATAGATATGGTGACAGCGGGTACCCTTGTTTAACTCCTCTTGACAATTCAAAACTMTCCGAGAAGTAGTGTTATTTACTATTTTACACCTGGGGTTGCTATATTATTATTTTTACCCATTTTATAAGAGAGTCACTGAAATAAAAAAAAATACAGGCATTTATAAATAGAATCCAGTCTTACTTTATCAAATGCCTTTTCAAAATCTGCTATAAATACCAGGCCTGGCTTCTTAGATGTTTCATGGTGTTCTATTATTTCTAGTAGTTGTCGTATATTATCTCCAATGTATCGACCATGTAAAAAACCTGTATGATCAGGATGAACAATATCTGGTTAAACCCTTTTAATTCTGAGTGCTACGCTAGTATTTTTGCATCACAACATTGAAGTGTAAGGGGCCTCCAGTTTTTTAGATATACTGGATCTTTATATTTGYCATCTGGGTCTTGTTTTAATAATAGAGAAATCAGACCTTCCTGCTGAGTACCTGACAGATTACAATTTCTAAAGGAGTAGTTAAAAACAATCTAACAATGGAGCTTTTAGCATATGAAAAAAGGCTTGATATACCTCTACCGGTATGCCATCAAGCCCTGGGGTTTTTCCAGACTGAAAGGATTTCGTAGCCTCAAAAAGTTATTCCTCTGTAATTTTGCCTTCGCACTGATCTTCCTGTACATTTGTTAATTTTCAATTTTTTACATTATTTGGAAAKAATTCCTTACCGTAATCTTCCCTCAGTGGGAGAGGATGAGACGGAAAAGAGAACATTTGCCTAAAATATTTAGCTTCCTCTTTTAAAATATAATTCGGRGAATCATAGATGACTCCATCTTCAGTAATGAGTTTCTGCAAATTATTTTTGTTAGTGTTCCTGTATTGGAGATTCAAGAAGAATTTACTTTATTTTTKTAATAGATTACATTAGATCGTTCTTGAATAAGTTCCTCAAGTTCTTTTTATTTTTCTTATAACTTATTTAGTATCTATGTAGTATCATTTTTATTGCTGTCTAGCTGTACTAATAGTTCATGTATTTGCCCTGTTTGTCTTGTCTCTTTAGCCAGAAACTGCTTTTTTTATTATTGATGAATATTGAATTGAATGACCTCTGAAGGTACATTTAAAGGTATCCCAAACAATATGGGGATTTGCTGAACCTATATTATACTGGAAAAATTCAGTTGTAAATTATTATTTTGTCTTAGTTAAAAATAAGTTGTCCTCCAGTAAACTTTGATTCAGTTTCCAATATCCCTGTCCACGTGGAAAATCTTTAAGAGTTATGTGAAGACCAATTAGATGATCCGATCAAATAAAATAAAATCAAAGTTTATTTGTCACGTGCGCCGAATACAACAGGTATTTTCACCTTACAGTGAAATGCTTACTTACAGGCTCTAACCAATAGTGCGAAAAAAAAAGGTGTGTGTGTGTGTGTGTGTGTGTAGGTAGGTAAGTAAAGAAATAAAACAACAGTAAAAAGACATTTGAAAATAAGAGTAGCAAGGCTATATACAGACACCGGTTAGTCAGGCTTATTGAGGTAGTATGTACATGTAGATATGGTTAAAGTGACTATGCATATATGATGAACAGAGAGTAGCAGTAGCGTTAAAAGAGGGGTTGGCGGGTGGTGGGACACAATGCAGATAGCCTGGTTAGCCAATGTGCGGGAGCACTGGTTGGTTGGGCCAATTGAGGTAGTATGGACATGAACCTATAGTTAAAGTGACTATGCATATAAGATAAACAGAGAGTAGCAGCAGCGTAAAAGAGGGGTTGGGGGGGAGGCACACAATGCAAATAGTTCGGGTAACCATTTGGTTACCTGTTCAGGAGTCTTATGGCTTGGGGGTAAAAACTGTTGAGAAGCCTTTTTGACCTAGACTTGGCACTCCGGTACCGCTTGCCATGTGGTAGTAGAGAGAACAGTCTATGACTGGGGTGGCTGGGGTCTTTGACAATTTTTAGGGCCTTCCTCTGGCACCGCCTGGTGTAGAGGTCCTGGATGGCAGGCAGCTTTGCCCCAGTGATGTATTGGGCCGTACGCACTACCCTCTGAAGTGCCTTGCGGTCGAAAGCCGAGCAATTGCCGTACCAGGCAGTGATGCAACCGGTCAGGATGCTCTCCTGACCGGTTGCATTCTGTCTCCTATTAAAACTTTTTTAACCTTTGATACAAGAAAGAAAGAGACAAGAAAGTAGTCAAGATGACTAGCTTGATTAAGTCTCCTCCATGTACATCTCACTAGGTCAGGGTTTTTTAGTTGACAAATATCCACTATTTCTAAWGTGTCCATAACATTWGTGATTTTCTTMAGGGCACGGTGATGATAGTTTGTAGGGKGATTTCCTTTACGGTCCATTGAGGTACTTAACAAAGTATTGTAGTCTCCTACCATAATGATTTGATCATTTGTTGCCTGTAAGTTCAATAAATTGGTCTAAATATTTGAAAGAAGAATGGATCATCCTGATTTGGACCATATAGGTTAATGAGCCAAATCTCTTTTTCGTCCACTTTCATATTCAAAAAGATCCACCTTCCTTGCAAATCATTCCTGACTATTTGCACATTCAGATTGAAATTTTTGTTAATTAATATCAACAATTATAACTGGCTATACTTATTTCCACCTTACCATAACTAGATACTATTCTCAGTCTAAATTAACCATAATTAGTGATTGTAAAGTTACTGCCATCAGAGGTATTATGACGGTCAAAATTAGAGCTTTCAATTGTCTGATATTTAGGATTCAAGAAATAGGTTGTAGCAATATTTGTTTTATTCCCTTGCCTGTTTGCCTGTGAGTCAATGCCACAGATGTTAGAAAATTGAGACAAGATATTATGTGTGTAGTAAATCTGAGTAGGTTGATGTGTATGATATTGAATATTATTTAGTGAGAGTGTATACGATGTCTGTATAAGAGTAAGACTATAATGTGTGACTTCCAAATAAATAATAACTCYGCCAATTTGCATGGTTGAGTGTCTGTGTGTAACATGTAGTGCGTATAGCCTTAATATTCATGATGATAATTGTAATCCATATCGTATCACCGTCATAGTTGCATCATAATTACCTTTAACATCATTGAAAAACACATCCCAGCATTTCCATAACAATTGACATTTCACATGATCATGAAAGAGACCTTGCATTACTATAGAGACAGCTTCACTACAGTATTGTATTCCGTACAATATGTTATTATTCCCCAATGCTCCTATTCTGATACCTTCCCCTTGCATTTTGTAAACATAAACTCAGCAAAAAAATAAACGTCCCTTTTTCAGGACCCTGTCATTCAAAGATAATTTGTAAAAATCCAAATAACTTCACAGACATTCATCGTCGGGTGGCAGGTAGTGTGGTGGTTCATTTCTTTACTATCAAATGAGGAGAGACAAACTTATCACACAAGTCAGAGTTACACTTAAACTAAATCTTTAATAATGATAGCTTTGCAATAGCAATGACTTGTCAACAATTCACCATTTCTAATGATCCGTTGAAAGTGGCGAGACAAAAGTACAAAGGTCTTTTATAGCCAAGATACACCCCTTTCAACCTACATGACGAACAACAGATACATAGAATGGGTCACAAGGTGAGACTTTTTAAATGAGAAAGGAGTATCCCGTAGCCAGATAGCATTCACTATAAATTATCGTTCAGTTTGGTCCCTAAGATGAGGTTCCTATCTCGTTCCTGTTACTCCTAGCACAAAAACACCAACTCGACCATTGGCATAAATCAATTGTCAACTCCAGACACTACCACACACATCCTCCAAGGCCAAAGGAGGGAGTGACTGGCACACAAACATTGTGTAAACCAGTAATTGGTTCCCCATTAATCATGCCATCCCTTCACATGGTTTAGAATAGGTAAAGACACATTCATATATGAAGACAATGTTCCCTCCTGTCCTCTTCCCTTTCTGATATTCTGCATAGCTCCAGGGACATGTAAAAGACAAACCTGACCTCTCCCCTCTCTGGGCCCCAGAGAGTCCGAAGGGATATATTCTAATAACAAGTATATCACATAAGCATATTATGCAGATAAGACATCTTAATTATCTATGTTACACAACTAATTCTGATCCATCCGCCACAGTAGCCTAGTGGTTAAAGCGTTGGACTTGTAACTGAAAAGTTGCAAGATCGAATCCCTGAGCTGACAAGGTAAAAATCTGTTGTTCTGCCCCTGAACAAGGCAGATAACCCACTGTTCCTAGGCTGTCATTGAAAATAAGAATATGTTCTTAACTGACTTGCCAAGTTAAATAAAGGTAAAATTGTAAAGGGTTTACAGGGTCCCTGCTCATCTGTGTGAATGTGCCTTAGTCATGGTGCAAGGAGAAATGAGGACTGCAGATGTGGCCATTGCAATGTCTGTACTGTGAGATGCCTAAGACAGTGCTACAGGGAGACAGGATGGGCTGTTGATCATCCTCGCAGTGGCAGACCACGTGTAACAACACCTGCACAGGATTGGTACATCCCATCATCACACTTGCGGGACTGGTACAGGATGGCAACAACAACTGCCTGAGTTACACCAGGAATGCACAATCCCTCCATCAGTGCTCAGACTGTCCGCAATAGGCTGAGAGAGGCTGGACTGAGGGCTTGTAGGCCTGTTGTAAGGCAGGTCCTCACCAGGCAACAACGTCGCCTATAGGCACAAACCCACCGTCGCTGGACCAGACAGGACTGGCAAAAAGTGCTCTTCACTGACGAGTCGTGGTTTTGTCTCACCAGGGGTGATGGTCGGATTCGCGTTTATCGTCGAAGGAATAAGCGTTACACCGAGGCCTGTACTCTGGAGTGGGATCGAGGTGGAGGGTCCGTCATGGACTGGGGCGGTGTGTCACAGCATCATCGGACTGAGCTTGTTGTCATTGCAGGCAATCTCAACGCTGTGTGTTACAGGGAAGACATCCTCCTCCCTCATGTGGTACCCTTCCTGCAGGCTCATCCTGACATGACCCTCCAGAATGACAATGCCACCAACCATACTGCTTGTTATGTGCGTGATTTCCTGCAAGACAGGAATGTCAGTGTTCTACCATGGCCAGCAAAGAGCCTGGATCTCAATCCAATTGAGCACGTCTGGGACCTGTTGGATCGGAGGGTAAGGGCTAGGGCCATTCTCCCCAGAAAAGTCAGTGAACTTGCAGGTGCCTTGGTGGAAGAGTGGGGTAACATCTCACAGCAAGAACTGGCAAATCTGGTGCAGTCCATGAGGAGGAGATGGCCACACCAGATACTGACTGTTACTTTTGATTTTGACCCCCCGCCCTTTGTTCAGGGACACATTATTCCATTTCTGTTAGTCACATGTCTGTGGAACTTGTTCAGTTTATGTCTCAGTTGTTGAATCTTGTTATGTTCATAGAAATATTTACACATGTTAGGTTTGCTGAAAATAAAAGCAGTTTTTTAAAAATTTAATGTTTCTTTTTTTTCTGAGTTTATATAAACATGTAGACAAATACATAAAAAAGATAGACGAAAAAGAAACATATTAAATTATAAAACAGTTCTTGACAATAGAGAAAGAGGTGAGAGGGAGAGAAGAGAAGAGAAAAGAGAAAAAATGAAGAGAGAGAGTGAGAGAAGAGAGCGAGATCAGGTGTGTATGTGTACTGTATGTATAAGTCTGTATGTGTAAGCGAGCATGTAATTGAGTACGTGTGTGTTTATATCCACTTCATAGTGTTCAGATATTTTTATAGTCCCTGTAGAATTTAGTACATCCATGGTGTTATGAAGCTGTCTCGGGAATAGCTGTCCATCTATAAAGAGTTTGTCCACAATGAGAAAGGCACGCTTACCCTTCTCCCTCTGTTGCCTCTATACCGGATACAGTCTCTTACGACGTTCGTTTATCTCCCTTGGAAATTGGTATTTGGTCCCTTTAAGTTCCCTTCCTCTGCTTTTGATCAGCTCCTTTGTTGGTAGTGTTCAAATTTTGCGATGATCGGTCGGGTACCCTTGGTCTTGTCACTCCGAGCTCCAAGTCTGTGTACTTGGTGGAAAACCACCTTGTTTACAGTTTCTATAGGAAGTTTCAAGGTGGATTGCATGAATTCTCTGATCGCGCCCTCTGGATTATTGGATGCGTCCTCAGGAATACCAGAAAACAAATGATCTTCACGCATGCTTTGACTTTGTATGTCTAGTAGCGACTCCTTCATCACCCTGTTTTCCCTGAGTAGACAATCTATGTTGTAATCGTGGATTTTTACCTTGGCTGTGAGTGCCTTGTTCTCTCCTTGGAGCATGATAATTTCACTCTGGCTAAACTCCAAACTCCCCCTCAGCCCTGCTACCTCCTCACACAAATTTTCCAGTGTTGCATGGATTCCAGCCAGAGCACTAGCCTCTTCTTCAATGGTAAGTCAATTGTCCGTGTCTGTAGATTAATCTGTTTTTCTTTTTTTTGTTGGGTTAAAGTTATTTTGTGAGGTAGTCGGATCTTCCATGATGGAGTATGTTATTCCTCCATAGCATAAAGCTGTTGGTATTCATCGATTTCCCTCAGGATCTCCTTAGTATCCAGGTTAGCTCTTTACTGCAACCAGTTGTTTTACGAAAAGATAACAATGAGTCTTTCCCACGACAACGACAGGTGTCTGTAGTACAGCCAGCGAGCACTCGCGGAATCCACGCAAAAACACGTTTGGTATTAGTATTTAATTAATAGCGGTTTCGTTTGAATCGAAACTAACAAACCGAGTATTTTACAGCATACAGTGTTCAGCTGTGCACTCTGATGATGTATCTCGCAATCAATACTCTGTTTCTGAACAACTCTTTCACCGATGCAATTCGGTTCCCAAAGTTCACAAAAAAGATCAGTTCAAAAATAGCCGTTTGGTTGGGGTGGATGGGTGGGCGTATAACAATCAACCACCCTCCCTCCTTTAGTTTTTACCTTATGTAACCTTCTGTCCATACAAAATGTAACATATCATACTAATTTGAGTGTCCAGGATTTTTGTTTACTATGTTACGTCTAGTCTATGATACCAGGCTGTACACACACGTGTATGCACACGCAAACACCATTCCCTGGTGACTGCCCACACACACCTCCCAGTCCATCATACTGTCACTCACATCTGCTGCCTCCTCATTACCACTCCCTCCCTTCCTCGATTTCCCTTTCTCGTCCTCCACTACCTCTCTTTTCTACACTCCCTCTCTCCATTCCTTACCCTTCCCTTTCTTCCTTCCCTCAGTTTCCCTTTCTCCTACTCCTCTATTTCCCCTGCTCTCCTCTACCTAACACACTTTCTCTCTCTTCTGTTGCCTTCCTCCTTCTCCTCCAGCCCTTCATTACCAATCACTATCCCTCTCTTTCCCCTTCTCCTCCTCTACCTCCCTGTCTCTCCCAACCATATCCTCCCCCTATATCCCCCTCTCACTTCCCACTCCCTTCTCACCCCCTACCTTTGGAAGCACATCCTCCAGAACCTCTGAAAGTAGAATAAAAATAACACATTGCACTACTTTTGAGTAGATAGAACGTAACATTTAAAGAACAATGCTCTACTGTTTTAGCTGTTGGCTGAAGCTAGCTGACATACTGTAGCTCAAATTTAAAAATAAAAAAATATTTGTCACATGCGCTGAGTACAACAGGTGTAGACTTTACCCTGAAATACTTACTTACGAGCCCCTTCCCAACAATGCAGAGTTAAAAAGTAAGAAAAAAGGAAATAATAACACTAAATAACACTATAAACAAGGAGTGCCGGTACAGAGTCAACGTGCAAGGATACGAGGTAGTTGAGGTAATATGTTTGTGTAGGCGGGGTAAGGTAGTGGCAGGTAGCCTAGTGGTTAGAGCGTTGGGCCAGTCACCGAAAGGTTGCTAGATCAAATCCCTGAGCTGACAATCTGTTGTTCTGCCCCTGAACAAGGCAGTTAACCCACTGTTCCTAGGCCATCATTGTAAATAAGAATTTGTTCTTAACTGACTTGCCTAGTTAAATAAATAAATAAAAAAGCGACTAGGCAATCAGGATAGATAATAAACAGAGTAGCTGCAGCAACATATGTGAAGAGTGTGAAAGTATGTCTATGTGCGTGTGTGTGGTGTCAATATGCATGAGCGTATGTAGTATGTGGGTAGAGTCCAGTGAGTGTGCATAGAGCTGATGCAAGAGAGTCAGTGCAATTGAAAAGAGGGTCAGGGTGGCCATTTTATTAACTATTCAGCAGTCTTATGGCTTGGGAGACCAGACTTGGCACTCTGGTACCACTTGCCATGAGGTAGCAGAGAGAACAGTCTAGGACTTGGGTGGCTGGAGTTCAGGTGGGCCTTCATGCTTCCGAGAATGGCTTACCAAGAAAAACTTCCAAAAGGACTAATTTGAGGTAATCCATTGTATAGGATTCGAACAGGTGAGTGACCTGACCATTGCACTTAGCTCCTATTTGTAGCCTAGTGGCTCATTGAGACACAACAACATAACAAAATTATAACGATAATATGTTTCAAGGTAAATGGCAAATTATTGGACAAAATATAAAGATAAATAGTGTGTCTCGTTAATCAATAGTTAATGTCAAAATATACAGGTGATATTTGGGTGTCTGTGAATCCGGAGACACAGAGACCCCAAAAATCAAGGCAACAACATAATAGAAACAAGGACAGTGAAAAATCATTGTTTAGCCCCTTTGGATCCACAGGGTCTGAGGAGTACTGCCAGAATGCCTCTTTGTTTTAGTTTATGTACGATATGACTTCCTCTTGGTGAAATGTGGATGTGTTCTATGGCTACAAAGCGCATGGAGGAATGTGAACCATGGATTGCTTTGATGCAGTGGTGCGTAATAGCATAGTCCGTGTTTTTATTTAAAATAGAAGTCTTGGCCTCCCGAGTGGCGGTGCGGTCTAAGGCACTGCATCACAGTGCTTGAGGCCTCACTACAGACCTGGGTTCGATCCCAGGCTGTGTCACAACCGGCTGTGACCGGGAGTCCCATAGGGCGGCGCACAATTGGCTCAGGGTCGTCTGGGTTAAGGGAGGGTTTGGCCGGGGATGCTTTAGTTGGCTCATTGCTCCCTAGCGTCTCCTTGTGGCGGGCCGGGCACTTGCAGGCTGACGGCGGTCGTCAGTTGAACTGGTGCAGCTGGCGGACGGGTGTTAAGAGCGCGGTTTGGCGGGTCATGTTTTGGAGAATGCATGACTCAACCTTCCCCTCTCCCAAGCCTGTTTGGGAGTTGCAGCAATGAGACAAGATCGTAATTGGATATCATGAAATTGGGGAGAAAAGGGCAGTAAAATATAAAAATCGCAGCCTTAACGTTCTGCAATGCGAAATTTCAATGCGTGTTTAGTTTGACCAATATAAGCAGCCCTGCAGATGCAAGGGATTAAAGTGAGCAATAACAAATTAGTCTCTGCCTTTTTTTGTTGAGTGCTCCAACTCCTTTTACCTCGAATTAGTCCTTTTGGAATTTTTTCTTGGTAAGCCATTCTCATGATTTTTGTCATTGTTGTTGAACACCCCTCCTTTCCTTTGTTTTCTTGGTAATCCATTATCTTGGGTGGCTGGAGTCTTTGACAATTTTACGGCCTTCCTCGAGTGGTATAAAGGTCCTGGATGGCAGGGAGCTCAGCCCCAGTGATGTACTGGGCTGTACGCATTACCCTCTGTAGCGCGTTATGGTCGGATGCCAAGCAGGTGCATAACCAAGTGGTGATGCAGCCAATCAAGAAGCTCTCAATGGTGCAGCTGTATAGCATTTTGAGGATCTGAGGGCCCATGCCAAATCTTTTCAGCCCCCTGAGGGTGAAGAGGTGTTGTCGTGCCTTCTTCACGACTGTGTTGGTGTGTATGCACCATGATAGGTCCTTAGCATACCACCCTGCAACCCACTGCTGGCTTGCTTCTGAAGCCAAGTAGGGTTGGTTCTCTCGGTCCCTGGATGGGAGACCAGATGCTGCTGGAAGTGGTGTTGGAGGGCCAGTAGGAGGTCTAAAAAAATACCCCAACGCCCCAGGGCAGTGATTGGGAACATTGCCCTGTGTAGGGTGCTCTCTTTCAGATGGGACGTTAAATGGGTGTCCTGACTCTCTGTGGTCACTGAAGATCCCATGGCACTTATTGTAAGAGTAGGGGTGTTAACCCCAGTGTCCAGCCTAAATTCCCAATCTGTCCCTCATACTGTCACCTAATCATCCCCAGCTTACAATTGTCTTATTCATCCCCCTCCTCTCCCCTGTAACTATTCCCCAGGTTGTTATTGTAAATTAGAAGGTGCTCTTAGACAACTTACCTGGTAAAATAAGGGTAAAATAAAAGTGATGTGGACACTGAGGAAATTGAAGCTCTGGACCTGCTCCACTACAGCCCTGTGGAAGGGGGTGTGATCGGCCTTCTGTTTCCTGTAGTCCACAATTAGCTCCTTTGTCTTGAAAGGATGTTGGCCTGGCACCACACTGCCAGGTCTCTGACCTCCTCCCTGTAGGCTGTCTGTGATCAGGCCTACCACCGACGTATCATCTGCAAACGTAATGATGGTGTTGAAGTCGTGCGTGGGTGAACTGTTAGTACTGGTGTGGACTAAGCACGCATCTCTGAGGAGCCCCGTGTTGAGCGTCAGCACAGTGGATGTGTTGTTGCCTAACCTTACCACCTGGGGGCGGCCTTTCAGGAAGTCCAGGATCCAGTTGCAGAGGGAGGTGTTTTGTCCCAGGGTCCTTAGCTTAGTGATGAGCTTGGAGGGAACTATGGTGTTGAACACTGAGTTGTAGTCAATGAACAGCATTCTCATGTAAGTGTTCCTTTTGTCCAAGTGGGAAAGGGCAGTGTGGAGTGCAATAGAGATTACGTCATCTGAGGATCAGTTGGGTCGGTATGCAAATTGGAGTGGGTCCAGGGAGTCTGGGATGATTATGTTGATGTGACGCATGACCAGCCTTTCAAAGCATTTCATGGCTACAGATGTGAGTGCTACGGGGCGATAGTAATTTAGACAGGTTACCTTGGCGTTATTGGGCACAGGGACAATGGTGGTCTGCTTGAAACATGCAGGTATTACAGACTGGGTCTGGGAGAGGTTGAAAATATCAGTGAAGACCCTTGCCAGCTGGTTAGCACATGTTCTGAGTACACGTCCAGGTAATCAGTCTGGTCCTGCAGCCTTGTCAATGTTAACCTTTTTAAAAGGTCTTACTCACATCGGCTACGGAGAGCATGATCGCACAGTCATCTGGAACAGCTGGTGCTGTCATTCATGGCTCAGTGTTGCTAACATTGAAGTGAGCTTAGAAGGCATTTAGCTCGTCTGGTAGGCTTGTGTCACTGGGCAGCTCGCGGCTGAGTTTCCCTTTGTAATCTGTGATAGTTTGCAAGCCGTGCCACATCCGACGAGCTTCAGAGACAGTGTAGTACGATTCGATCTTAGTCCTGTATTAACGCTTTGCCTGTTTGATGGTTTGTCGGAGGGCGTAGCAGGATTTTTTATTAGCGTCCAGATTAGTGTTGCGCACCTTGAAACAAAAGCTCTACTCTTTAGCTCACTGCGGATGTTGCCTGTAATCCATGGCTTCTAGTTGGGATATGTGCGTATGGTCATTGTGGGGACGACATCATCGATGCACTTATTAATTAAGCCGGGGGACTGATGTGTTAAACTCCTCAATGCCATCGGATGAATCCCAGAACATATTCCAGTCTGTGCTAGAAACAGTCCTGTAGCTTAGCATCCGCTTCATCGGACCACTTCTGTATTGAGCGCATCACTGGTACTTCCTGTTTGAGGTTTTGCTTGTAAGCAGGAATCAGCAGGATACAGTTATGGTCAGATTTACCAAACGGAGGGCGAGGGAGAGCTTTTTATGCGTCTCTGCGTATGGAGTAAATGCAGAAATTAGGTAAAACAGATTTCAGTTTTCCTACATTAAAATCACCAGCCACTAGGAGCGCTGCCTCTGGGTGAGCATTTTCTTGTTTGTTTATGGCCCTACACAGCTTGTTGAGTGAGGTTTTAGTGCCAGCATCGGTTTGTGGTCCCTACAGGTCGTTTTCCTCACTCCCATTTTCAGAGAGAATAAACTGCAGCCCGATGCCACACGCACACGCACGGACACACATAAAACAGAGAGAGTGAGAAATAGAGAAGGAGAGAGAGAGAGAGATAGAGAGAGAGAGAGAGAGAGAGAGAGAGAGAGAGAGAGAGAGAGAGAGAGAGAGAGAGAGAGAGAGAGAGAGAGAGAGGGGGAGAGAGAGAAAAGAGACACACACCACTCACATACATCCAGAACCACACACACACCGGCCCTGATGGAGGTTGTGAATGATATCTGGCCTGAGGTGTGGTGGGGATGATTAGGATTCACACCAAACTCAGCTTGCCCTCAATAGCAAATCACATCCCTAGTGCTCTGGGGCCACAGAAGAGGGGATCAGCTTACATATCAGCTCCTAGCAACTGCCAGCTGTACTGTACTGAAGAGTATGGCTGCATCTCAAATGGTACCTTTTTACCTATAAGTGCACAACTTTTGACCAAAAGCCCATAGCGCTCTGGTCAAAAGTAGTGTACTATGTAGAGAATAGTGTACATTTGCGATGCAGAGTATCTGTCTGCTTCTGGGACTGATACTACTGCTGGTGGGACTGATAGGCTGATGCAGGACTGCAGGATGAGCAGAGATAATCCGTTGACTGAGGGGAACTCAACAGCGGTAGGTTACCTTATTATAAAATACACCATTACTACACTATTAGAAATTACTGTTGTCATTTAGCTACAGCCCAAAATATGTGCACTGTTCTGACAAGAGTGACTTTACAATTAATTGTACAATCATTCATTTAATCATTTGTTGGGATCAAGCCTGGCCTGATAAATCCAAGTACATCCTGTGTCTAATAAACACACAATGGAAGGATAACAGCTCTATTTAGACACACACCAGCACCTAAGCCACATCCAAAAGAAGTACATTTGACAGATGCCTTTCTCCAACATTGTCTAATGTCTCATGTAGTGAGAGAATGAAGACCTCTGGAAAACATTTTAATGAAACTCTCTCTCTTTATATTGCTTGTGTTCTGTTGGCCCCTGGAGGCCTTTGGCGCAGCTCCGCCATCTGGTGCTGGGGGCCCAGTGAGGCAGAAAAGAGGCCCAGATGACAGAGACCATATCCCAGCCCAGACTCCTGCATCAGCCCCCTCTCTACGTCCCTGCACCCCTCTTTCTCTACGTCCCTGCACCCCTCTTTCTCTCTACGTCCCTGCACCCCTCTTTCTCTCTACCTCCCTGTATGCCCCCCTCTCAACCTCCCTGTATGCCTCTCTCTCTCCTGCATCCCTCTCTACCTCCGTACATCCCTCTCTCTCTATCTTTTTACCAGGGGAGAAGTTAAAGAGCAGTCAGATAGAGGGAGAGAGGGACAGACAGCGTGAGACAGAGGGCTGTTTAATATGCAGCACCAGAGAGAGGGATGCAAGGAGAGAGATAGGGAGGGGGAGAGAGAGAGGGGTGCAGGGAGGCAGAGGGAGAGAGATGGAGGTAGAGATGAAGAGTGTGAGGTAGTGAGGAAGAGAATGTGCAGGGACGAAAAGAGACATACAGGGAGGTAGAGAATGTGAGAAGCAAGGAGAGAAAGAGAGAGAGAGGGGCAGAGAGAGAGAAAGAGAGAGAGAGAGAGAAAGGGAGGGGGGCAGAGACAGAGATATGCTCCTGGGAAAGAGTGACAGAGAAAGGGCTGCTGCCTGACTGGATGGCTGCATAGATGAGCCTCATTTCCCAACGCCATCTGTTACCAGTCCCTGCGCGGCCACGCAGTCGTGGGTGAACAGGGAGTACAGGAGGGGACTAAGCACGCACCCCTGAGGGGCCCCTTCACTGGAACTTTCTGTTTGAGCTTTTGCTTGTAAGCAAGAATCAGGAGGATAGAGTTATGGTCAGATTTGCCAAATGGTGGGCGAGGGAGAGCTGTGTATGCGTTTCTGTGTGTGGAGTAAAGGTGATCTAGAGGTTTTTTTTGCCTTTAGTTGCACACGTGACATGCCGGTAGAAATGAGGTAAGACGGATTTCAGTTTTCCTGCATTAAAATCACTGGCCACTATGAGTGCCGCCTCTAGTTTGCTTGTGGCCCTATACAGCTCGTTGAATGCGGTCTTAGTACCAGCATCGGTTTGTGGTGGTAAATAGACGGCTACAAAAAATATAGATGAAAACGCTCTTTGTAAATAGTATGATCCACAGCTTATCATGAGGTATTCTAACTCAGGCGAGCAGAACCTCAAGACTTCCTTAATATTAGAGATTGCGCACCAGCTGTTGTTAACAAAGATACACTCCCTTGTGCTAAAACACACAAAATAGCACATTTAGTCAGGAGCCCGTAAAACGGCTGCTGTGCAACTGAGCACCATTCTAAAGATACTGTTTACTATCTGTAACTTTATTCCTCGTTATATGTACATACAATACATCAAATCTAATTTCATTGGTCACATACACATATTTAGCAGATCTTATTGCGGGTGTAGCGAAATGCTTGTGTTCCTAACTCCAACAGTGTAGTAGTATCTAACAAATCACAACAATACACAAATATAAAAGTAAAAGAATGGAATTAAGAAATATATAAATATTAGATTGAGCAGTGTCGGAGTGGCATTGACTAGAATACAGTAGAATAGAATACACCCTATAAGATGAGTAAAGCAGTTTGTAAACATTATTAAAGTGACTAGTGTTCCATTATTAAAGCTGCTAGTGATTCCATGTCTATGTATATAGGGCAGCAGCCTCTAAGGTGCAGGGTTGAGTAACCAGACGGTAGCCGGCTAGTGATTGATATTTAACAGTCTGAAAAGTATGTGGACACCTGCTCATCGAACATTTCATTACAAAATCATGGGCATTAATATGGAGTTGGTCCCCCCTTTGCTACTATAACAGCCTCCAGTCTTCAGGGAAGGCTTTCCACTAGATGTTGGAACATTGCTGCGGGGACTTGCTTCCATTCAGCCACAAGAACATTAGTGAGGCTGGGCACTRATGTTGGCCGATTAGGCCTGCCTTGCAGTCGGCATTCCAATTCATCCCTAAGGTGTTCGATGTGGTTGAGGTCAGGGATCTGTACAGGCCATTCAAGTTCTTCCACACTGATCTCGACAAACCATTTCTGTATGGACCTCGCTTTGTGCATGCTGAAACAGGAAAGGGCCTTCCCCAAACTGTTGCCACAAAGTTGGAAGCACAGAATCGTCTAGAATGTCATTGTATGCTGTAGCGTTAAGATTTCCCTGTCACTGGAACTAAGGGGTCTAGCCCGAACAATGAAAAACAGCCCCAGACCATTATTCTTACTCCACCAAACTTTACAGTTGCCACTATTCATTCGGGCAGGTAGCATTCTCCTGGCATCCGCCAAAACCAGATTTGTCCGTCGGACTGCCAGATGGTGAAGAGTGATTCATCACTCCAGAGAACGAGTTTCCACTGCTCCAGAGCCCTTGGCGGCGAGCTTTACACCACTCCAGTCGACACTTGGCATTGCACATGGTGATCCTAGGCTTGTGTGTGGCTGCATTTCACTGTTCGTCTACACCTGTTGTTTACGAAGCATGTGACGAATAAAATGAAATGTTTGAGCTGAAAGCTCCACTTATGTGGAACTTCCCACTGCCACACAGGCAGAACACAGCAGAGACACCGTGCATAACTAACGAGTCTACATGTGGTCATGTACTCTCCTTCTCTCTCTCCCTCTCTCTATTTGTTCTTCCACTCAGTCTCTTCTGTCTCTCTTCACCCCTTTCTCTCCCTCTTCTCTCTCTCTCTCTCTTTGTCTTTCTTTGCTTTGTCTCTCTCCATCGTACAGCAGCTCACAGTCTTCACCCACCCACTCAGTGTCAACCCGACGCTGTGATTTAAACAGTGGGCATAACCCAACACTTTAGCAGTACACAGCTGAGATAAATGAAGCTGCCAACCTGTTTGTAGGTCACCCAGTAAGACTAAAGTCTGTGTTGTACTGCCTTGTGGAAAAGCATGTACATACAGAGGTATTACAGAGTTTGATGTAACATTGTGGCTATATAGGAGCCTGTTGTTAATGGAATTAGTCTGATGAAGTAGTTTATTGTGTAAAGAGGATGTAAAGATATTTTACACGGTTACATGGTCTCTTGTGCTTTCTATGAGTTTGAATTGAGATCCAGGTTTCATATTCATAAAGCATCTTGAGGGATGATCTAGGATCAGGTCCCCCCATGTGCATATAATCATATCAATTATGATATAAAGGCAAAACTGGTCCTAGATCTGAACTCTTTCTCTGAGACGCTGTATGAATACAGGCCCTGATTCACAGACTTTGTTTAATCTGGTTGGACAGCATTTATTGAAGATTAGCCCACATAGGGGAAGCCATGGTGACCTACTGGGAATTCTGGGAAGGAAATTCAGTGCTCAGAAAATGTGTCAATGACTGTGCCTCCAAGACACTGTTTCTTCTCTCCACACACAGACACACACACACACACACACATTTCTTTTCTCCACACATCTCAGAGGACCAGACAGTAGGGGAGGACACTTTACTTGGAGAGTTGTCTGGATGGCCTACATTCAGAGTTTGTTAAGGCGTGAAAGTGTGTCAAATCCCTGGGTTCGAGACCAAAAATACAACCTTTGTGGTTGAGTGCAGTCCCTAGGTGCAATGGTATTATTTTAAAGCCTGGCATGCAAGGATAGGTGTAGGACGATGCAGGTTGATCATGCTGTTGGAAATATACTATCCGCTTACAACCTTTAGATAACTTGAATAGATTCCATTAGATCAACATTTAGTTGAGGCACAATGTAAAACTTTTAATTAAGTCAATTGTAGTAACTCTCTTTAGGTGGGAAAATACATTTCATATTTCACTAAAGAACAATGAGAGAGAGAGAGAGAGAGAGAGAGAGAGAGAGAGAGAGAGAGAGAGAGAGAGAGAGAGAGAGAGAGAGAGAGAGAGAGAGAGAGAGAATTAGGTACCCGCTAATACCAAAATCCAGAAAAGAGACGTTAAATTCTACAACCACCTAAAAGGAAGCAATTCCCAAACCTTCCATAACAAAGCCATCACCTACAAGCTGGTCCTGGGGCTCTATTCACAACACAAACAGACACCACAGAGCCCCAGGACAGCAACACAATTAGACCCAACCAAATCATGAGAAAACAAAAAGATAATTACTTGACACATTGGAAAGAATTAACAAAAAAACAGAGCAAACTAGAATGCTATTTGGCCCTAAACAGAGAGTACACAGTGGCAGAATACCTGACCACTGTGACTGACCCAAATTTAAGGAAAGCTTTGACTATGTACTTCCTAACCTCCTGCCATATTAGAGACACATATTTCCCTCAGATTACACAGATCCACAAAGAATTTGAAAACAAACCCAATTTTAATAAACTCCCATATGCTGTTGCCATCACAGCAGCAAGATTTGTGACCTGTTGCTACAAGGAAAGTGAAGAACAAACACAATAACCCATATTTATGTTGATTTATTTTCCCTTTTGTACTTTAACTATTTGCACATAATATGACATTTGAAATGTCTCTATTATTTTGGAACTTTTGAAAGTGTCATGTTTACTGTAAAAAATGTATTGTTTATTTCACTTTTGTTTATTATCTATTTGTAACCTTTATTTAAGTAGGCAAGTCAGTTAAGAACAAATTCTTATTTACAATGACGGCCTAGGAACAGTGGGTTAACTGCCTTGTTCAGGGGCAGAACGACAGATTTTCACCTTGTCAGCTCGGGGATTCCATCTAGCAACCTTTCGGTTACGGGCCCAACACTCTAACCACTAGGCTACCTGCCACCCCATTTCACTTGCTTTGGCAATGTAAACATATGTTTCCCATGCCAATAAAGCCCTTAAATTGACATTGAATTGAATTGAGAGCGAGAGAGACATTGATCCCCCTGGTACTATAATCACTTTATTTAGATTCTCCTTCTCTCTCTCCCAGGGTATTTCAATACAACTTACACCAAAAAGGTCACACTAAAACAAAGGAGATGTGTTCTGTTCCAAAGACTGGCTACGTCCCAAATTGTACCCTTTTCCCTATATAGTGCATTACTTTTGGCCAGAGCTCCAAGTCACTGACAAGGATGATAATCCACAGTAACACATCGCTCAGACCAGACAAATGGCATATTTTCCAATTTACACAATACACTGAATGAAAACTAAGAGGGACAGACAGGGCGTCAAGTCAAATGACTGCAGTCAGACAGAGCGTTACCAATCAGCAGTTTACACGTCTCACCTCGCTTCTCCTCCTATGTCTGTCTGTTGTGCAGCCGCCACAGACCCAGGGTGCATCTCAAGTCTAGCACGGCTAGCATGGCTTCTTCCCCTCATCTCTTCTCCTTATGGCTTCCTCTCTACTCCATCTGGCTTCCTTTCCTCGTCTCCTCTCCCTCTGCATTTATCCATAAACAAAGGAATGGGGAAAGCAATATAGTGGAAGCCTACTGGGAAGAAAAGGAGACAAGAGAAGGAGATTAAGGACAGGAGGCAACTTTAGACTATAGAGTGGTACCTCTCCCAAGTGTGTCAAACTGTGGGTGACTGTGCTGTTGCTCAATATATTATTGACTGAGGCTTCAGAAAATTGCTGCAGTGACACTGTGGATGTAGGTATTTCTTCGTACCACAACCCTGCCCCCATTCTGTCCTTTCTCTGCTATTCCTGAGGATTGCCATGCATATTGAATCAGGCCTGCAGCTGGGAGGGTGTGTTTGTGTGTGTCTTTTACAAAGTATCAACACTTGACAGATAGGGAAAGAGAGCTCTCGTGTGGCAACTTCTGTTACTACAACCTGTGCGTGTTATCAACGCCAACCGCTCTACGTTAGTGTTTCTCAATCCATTCCTAGCCTGGCTAGGGTTTGCACATTTATGTGCTAGCCAAGCACTATAATTCAACTCATCGAGGGCTGGGTAAGCACAAAACGGGTATCCTGTTAGCATCCCACAGGAATGGATTGCACACCTCTATTACAAACCACTAAACACAGGAGTTCTACTAGGTCTATGATCAAATCAGTTTGCACTGCATCTTTTGGCTCGTTCAAATACATTAAAATCCGCTTTACAAGTGCCTTTGTAACTGGGCCCACACTAGTCTTTGTAAGGTGGATGTTATAACGATAATTATTATGCGCTGCCATCGGTAGTAGGGGCATCTGCTTAGACAATAAACATTGGCTGTTTCCCAAATGTAATGCAATGCAAACCTCGGAGGTCCTGAGGGGATATGTGTCACTAACTGCACTGATTATGTGCATATTTGATTAGTGTTTACTGCTATGCTAATGATGAAAGTAAATTCAATGCCTCCAAAGAGAAGTCTGTTGGGTCATTCAGAGTCTCATAATGCTGTCTAGCTCCACTCAATGTGTGTGGTGCCAGAAGACGTCCAGGGTGCCCTCTCATGTTTAATTAACTGCAAATCATATTCTTCACCTTTTTGTTGAAATTACGAAAATGTAAGTGGTTGGGTGCTGGTTAGAAAATGGTATCCTGTTGAAATAACCTGATTATCTGCGAGTCACTAACTGTTACTTTATGTACTGGTTGATGTATATCGTGTTTGCCAGTTAGGTAGCGAAGGTCTGGGTGCTCCTGTTTTCATAACTACCCAGTTATACCAAAGCTAGCATCGTTAAACTAGCCTGATATAACAAGATCATGTTGTTTCACGTCACTTGTCAAATTGATTTAAAAAAGTGAAGAGCGGATTAAATATAAATGTACAGGTTGAATCTCTGTGTTGACGCAGTCTCTGTATCGTAGCAGCATCAGTTTGGCTTTGAACACAATAGGGTGTCGCCCAAGGTCACACAGAGGTTTTTCGCAGTCTGGAAGGACATAACAATGGAGTTTGTCAACAGTGATGGAGGTCTAGGAGCTGGCAAGCTTCCCCCAGGAATGAATAGAAGTGCAATATTGTTTAGCTTGAGGTGGTGGGCCAACATCAGAGCGGAGACGTCTGCCAGGCCAGCCACACAGAAATCCTACCTGCAAGAGTTGAGTGCCATCAGCGTAAGTTATGAGGCTGAGGTTGTGATAGAAGGACCAGGTGAGTTTGTGTACAGAGAACCAAAGGGGAGCTAGTAACCTTAGACAGCAGCAGTAAGGTGCCAGGTATGATGCCAACGAAAAGAGTGCATAGCCGGAGACGATTCCGCGTGAGTTGCAGTAGTCTGCATCGTAGCACCATTGGTTCGGCTCTGAACTCACACCACTTCATTTAAGTCTTATCGTTGTGAGAAAATGCATTAGAAATATTCAGGTCATACGCACTTAATGTCTACAAAGAGAAAAACACAGGACCGGCGTATGAGACTATCATCACAGGCTATACACAACACACCTCAGTAATTCACCATTTAATGTATTCGGTAACGTTGGTATTCACACTGTTTTAATGGGAACACCATTCAACATTTTTTAAAGGATAATATAGCCATAGTCAACAATACAGACGTCTGGTCAGGAGGCCTTTAATGCAAGATTCGCTCAAATTAAGGGGATGTATTGATTGGTTCTCAAATGTTTTTCTTGGTGGATTTGAAAAACCAACAGTTGTGTAATGCAAGCGGCGGCGCGTGGCTGTTTGCGCGAGAAGACGTAAAAGCACAGCCACCTTCATAATTGATGTATCATGCCACTGCATCAAAACAGCCTTTCCAGACTGAAGTCAGTGTGATTTAAGACTTTGGTATGAGGTATGCGCCAGACTACCAATATCCCAAAAACGACTTTGAACATAAACATATTCAAGCACACTGCAAATGTAATAGTGTACAGATAAAAATGTCAAATATATATGCTTTTCAATCCAGGACATGTAGAGGAAATTACAAAAACAGGACAGTTTGACTTTTTTCACCCTAAGTTTTTTTATTCGATGACAATATACAAGAACATCTTGAGCACGAGGAACATCCCAGATTCTCCAGGCTCACTGTAGGGAAACACAGAGGAAGAGAAGTTAGTTCACCTGCAAAACAGAAATTCACTATCTCCACTTACAACAACTCTACTCAAGGGAGGGGGGCGCAACTCAACTAGAGGAAGAGGGGTAATTGGGCTGAGGGTTCAAAGGGTAATAGTTTTGAAATTGGGAACAGATGCATTTGCTAGAGATGGAGCTCAACCTACATGTTTGTTTTTTGTTTTTGTTTTTTTTAAATAGTAAATGCATCCAAATGAAAACTGCAATATTACAGTGTAACTGACATTTTTCAGCTCAGTGAAGAATTTATTGGGCAGTGGAGTATAAAATAATATTGAAGTATATATCAAAGTACAGTAGAAGTCAGAAGTTTACATATACATTTAAACTCAGTTTTTCACAATTCCTAACATTTAATCCTAGTAAAAATTCCATCTTGGGTCAGTTAGGATCACCACTTTAATTTAAGAATGTGAAATGTCAGAATAAATAGTAGAGAGAATTATTTATTTTCACTTGTATTTCTTTCATCACATTCCCAGTGGGTCAGAAGTTTACATACACTCAATTAGTATTTGGTAGCATTGCCTTTAAAATTGTTTAACTTGGGTCAAATGTTTTGGGTAGCCTTCCACAAGCTTCCCAGATTAAGTTGGGTGAATTTTGGCCCATTCCTCCTGAGAGCTGGTGTAACTGAGTCAGGTTTGTAGGCCTCCTTGCTCGCACACGCTTTTTCAGTTTTGCCCACACATTTTCTATATGATTGATGTCATGTCAGGGCTTTGTGATGGCCACCCCAATACCTTGACTTTGTTGTCCTTAAGCTATTTTTCGTTTCCTCCAGCATCTTCACAAGAGAGAACGCATCTCCTTCGTCAGCTGCGTGGTCCCATGGTGTTTATACTTGCGTACTATTGTTTGTACAGATGAACGTGGTACCTTCAGGCGTTTGGAAATTGCTCCCAAGGATGAACAAGACTTGTGGAGGGCCACAAATTTYCCCCCTGAGGTCTTGGCTGATTTCTTTAGATTTTCACATGATGTCAAGCAGAGGCACTGAGTTTGAAGGTAGGCCTTGAAATACATCCACAGGTACACCTTCAATTGACTCAAATTATGTCAATTAGCCTATCAGAAGCTTCTAAAGCCATGACAATTTTCTGGAATTTTCCAAGCTGTTTAAAGGCACAGTCAAATTAGTGTATGTAAACTTCTGACCCACTGGAATTGTGATACAGTGAATTATAAGTGAAAAAATCTGTCTGTAAACAATTGTCGGAAAAATGACTTGTGTCATGCACAAAGTAGATGTCCTAACCGACTTGCCAAAACTATAGTTTGTTAACAATAAATTTGTGTAGTGGTTGAAAAACAAGTTTTAATGACCCCAACCTAAGTGTATATAAACTTCTGACTTCAACTGTATATTGTATTAAATTAAACTAGGAACTTTAACATTTCAGAGAAAAGTCATGAGTAGGCATGTGGTTCAGTTGTCCCACATCGAGACATTGGGCTATAAATTATTATCCTAGACATGCTTTAATAAACAACCACCAAAGGTCACCGCTCATAATGCATGTTAGCATAACTGTACTGAGCGTTTGATCAATACATAGTCATAATAAAATAGTTTAATAGGAGAATAAGAATGGATAATCGTTTAGAAGCAATTAAATCGTTTTGTTGTTGTTGATATGACGTTAGTTGATATTATAATATTTGTTCGAGAATAAGTACCACCAGCCAGGGTAAGTTTAGGAGTTTGGGGAAAAAGGGGGATGGAAGATGGGTTGAAGTAGTAAGGATGCGTGCTTGTAGATAAGGTTGTTGGAAGACTACAGGTGAGATCTCTACAGGTGAGGTACCAAGAGAAGATTCAATGTGCAATTCAACACAATATAGCACACCATGCCCTGTTTTCTTTATACCTGTAACAGACACCTCATTTCTGTAAAAAAAAATCCATGGGAGGCAAAATAAAAGGCAAAAGGATGAAAAAAGTTACGTTAAACTTTTACTTAAAATAATTCACTCCTATAGTAGATCTCTGAATGGCATAAGATTTGAGCCATAGATGAATTTCATTCAGTTGGGGCCCAATTCCACCCAGGAAAAGAATACAAAGTCAAAACTGAATGCTGAGCACCAGATGCGGACATGTCAATAAATGCACACAAATGCAGCTTCTAGATACGTCCCTCAATACATTCCTGCAGGATCCCTGGGGATGCACATCTGTGTTTTAGCCCAGCACTGAGACTTGATTAATTGAATTATGCGTGTTAGTGCTGGGCTAAAACAAAAATGTGTACTGCATTGGGGCCCTCAAGGAATGAATTGAGAAATTGCTCTAGTTCCTAGTCTTTCAGAGATCCACTAGGCAACATACTGTTGAGTCTTAAGACCACACTATACGGTTCAACCTGGGATCTAAACCACTATTAGTGCTCAGTTCACACTCGCCAACATTAGTGTCATGAGTTAGAATGAGCAGCTAAGTATCAACTGGTAGGTACCTGAACTAAAACCCAATGTGGATGTTAGATAAATCCACATGTAAAAAGGCACCATAGCTTTTTTGGTTATATAATGGGAAGATTGGGATGAAGTCTAACAGGAGTTAGCTAGGAACATCACTCCTAAGTAGTAGTATCTGCACACAGCAGTTAGTCTACTGATGAAAACATCATTTACCTTCTACAGTCCCGAAGAACAGTAGATAAGAGAAGATGACAATGTATATTAAAACA
This sequence comes from Salvelinus sp. IW2-2015, assembly GCF_002910315.2. NCBI lineage: Eukaryota > Metazoa > Chordata > Actinopteri > Salmoniformes > Salmonidae > Salvelinus > Salvelinus sp. IW2-2015. Next base: position 47,850,619 of record NC_036858.1, read on the forward strand.
GTAAGAACGTATAAATAAAGACAGCACTAACAGACTTGGGAAGAAGGAAAGATATGCATGTAATTAATGATTAACTAATACGAAATAAGTGAAACTTGGGGTGCGTTTCAATAGTCTCAAGAAGTTCCCTCTATCTGCACTGATGTGAATTTCGCTTGGGTGAATGCAGCCATCCAGTATTATGCATTCACCAACTCTGCTGATTTACAGTGCAGATGAAGGAGAATAAAAGGAGCTACTGTAAAAATGTGACTATTGAAATGCACCCACCCTCGAACAAGAGGAATGTACCATAGGGAGAATGGCCACATTACCTTTTTGCCAGCAGCGCCCACACTGGCTTTCTTGGTGCCTCGTACTTTCTTCATTCTGTTCTTGCGTTCCTTGCGCTGTTTTCTGGAGGACTTCTTCTTCTCATAGAGACCGTGCTGTGAGAACAGAGAAAACCAAACATTTTAACCAAACAGCACTGCTTCCATTGTGTTATCTTTCCATTATTCAGCATCAATGTGGGTATCACTGGCAGACAGTAATTGATAATGATGGGACTCATAGAAACTATGTACAGACGTAGTGTCATACAAATAGAGAATATTGCCTAAAAACAGCTATATCCATTCAATTGGTGCTTTCCACAAGCAAAGCCCCACTTGTTTCCATTTTCCCAGCATCTACTTACCCTGGCCAGTCTGTGCTTGGGCTCGTTTTTCTTAGCGTAGTCGAGAGAGTCGTAGACCATGGCGAAGCCCGTCGTCTTGCCGCCACCAAACTGGGTCCTGAAGCCGAAGACGAACACAACGTCAGGGGTGGTCTTGTACATTTTGGCCAGCTTCTCCCGGATCTCAGTCTTGGGGACTGTGGCTTTGCCCGGATGGAGGACATCGACAACCTGGAAGCGGAGACAATGGACAAAAGTTTAAGACCACGCAGCACTAGAAAACTAGCACACTGGTGATCTTGATGCGTCCTAACTTTTAACAGATCATTTAATCAATAGACCATCAGGGCAGATCATGACGGTCTTTTGATCTACTGATAGAGGTCAGCTGAACACTCAGTATGAAGAGATGTTTTGTTGGTATACAGTGGTAGGAAAAACATTTAGGCTTACCATTTGCTTCCTCTGAAGCAGCCGGTTTGTCATGAACTTCCGGGTTCTGACTGTCACTGTGTCGTTCTGAAAGTAGATGGGGAACAGAGTTTAGGGACCCTACACACATCTAGATACTATACACACACGTAGCAAGACAAGTAGTATACATCAACACAAGTATTTAAACAAGACGTTGGCTTTGTCAGGTAGCAAGTTAGTTAGCAGGCCATAAAGAAAAGTTACTTGTTGCATTACAATTACACATCAGATCACAAATCAACTGTTACTCTAACAGTGAAATGCTTAATTACGGGCCCTTCACAACAATGCAGAGAAAGAAGAGGGAAAAAATTGAAACGCAATAAAAAGGTAAAACAATTAGTAACAATAACGTGGCTATATACACACGATAACAGCACCGAGTTGATGTGTAAGGGTACGAGGCAGTTGAGGTAGATATATACATATAACTAGGAATTAAGTGCCTAGGCAACAGGATAAACAGAGCATGTGATGAGTCAAAAAAGTTACTGCAGATAGTTAAATAGTTTACCAAATAGTTAACCGGACTAACTATTTAGCAGTCTTATGGCTTAAGGTTAGAAGCTGTTCAGGGTCCTGTTAGTTTCAGACTTGGTGCATCGGCACCTTTTGCCATGTGATAACAGAGAACAGTCTATTACTTGAGTGGCTGGAGTGACAATTTTTAGGGCCTTGCTCTGACACAGCCTGGTATAGAGGTCCTGGATGAGTTTGGCGCCAGTGATGTACTGGGCTGTACGCACTACTCTCTGTAGCGCCTTGTAGTAGGATGCCAAGCAGTTGCTATACCAAGCGCTGATGCAGCCAGTCAAGATGCTCTCAATAGTGCAGCTGTATAACTTTGAGGATCTGAGGGCCCATGCCAATTCCTTTCAGCCTCCTGAGCGGGAAAAGGCTTTGTCGTGCCCTCTTTACAACTGTCTTGGTATGTGGACCACGATAGATCCTTAATGATGTGGACAGAGGAACCTAAAGCTCTCGACCCGCTACACTACAGCCCAGTCGATATGAATGGGGGTGTGCATGGCCCTCCATTTCCTGTAGTCTACGATCAGCTCGTGTCAAGCTGATATTGAGGGAGCGGTTGTTCTCCTGGCAGTATCTGACTATCCCTATAGGCTGTCTCATCATTGATCAGGCCTACCACCGTCATGTCATCAAACGTATCATGCCATGCAACAAGAGGTAGCTAGCGAACTACATTACTTGGATTTAACTACCTACACAAGTAACATTTAGTAGCTAGTTAGATACACGAGTGACAGGTCCAATATATACTTTTGAGGAGACAGTCCTAAACCAAATCATACCGACAGGTTACTGAATCAATAACTAACATCCTGGCTATCTACTGTAGCCAACCAAGGCAAGTTAACTAACTAACTTAACTTCCATCTACTCAAATCATGTAAACGAACCACTTCAAACACCGGAGCACTTCTGGACAGATTGACTACAAGGTACACGACAGAAACCATGCATTTGTGGTAACTTAGCGTTAGTTATCTTGTCGGAACTAGCTAGGTAGTTTTCAGAATCCTAATACCACTTTACAAGTGACATACTGTGCCAGAGGCTCACTAGCCACAGCAGTCGAAGACACCTTGCTAGCACATACTTTAGCATGTAGCTAGCCACATTGCCTATGCTGGCCAAATAATACTATTATACAAGACTGGACAAAACCACAATGTAGCCGCCAACACGTAGTAGTGGAAAATAAGAAGCCATGTGCTACAAAACTTTTACTGAATGGTTTGTACAACTGAACAGGTCCAAAAGCCGAGCACTCGGCTAGGCCACCGAAATTCATCAGTTCATAAAAGACTAAAAACTACTTTTACCATTTCAATATTCTAATATTCCTACAGGGATGGCTTATAAATGTATTTGGACTTCGTGATTTTAACAACGATGAGAGGATGGTGACGATAAACAAAGGATTTAATTCTAGATTTTATGCCACAAGACTCACCATCTTGACATCAGCCTCTCAGGGACGAGGAAAAGGAGGAAGGACCCGATGCCGGCCAACCAAACGCCTGAATGGAAGCCGTGCGACCTGAATACTTGCCTGAATAAAAGTACATTCAAATTATTTGAGAGACCACATATGGAAATAGAACGTGTCGTTTTTGTATTTTTTATGTATTMTTTTTTTCAAGTGTATATGACTTTAGAGCAACGTCACTCAATCAAATAAATACCCATGTAATTTTGGCAAAACACATGAATGTATGCAATACAGTATGAATAACATGTTTGTTCATTACAAATGTATTAACTGATGACATTTTATTAATCTAGCAGGTACACAATCATGCCCTGATGCCCTTTTTCCAAAAGTAGCCCACCACAGTATTATACAGTATATGTTTATGTATAATTTTGTTTATTATTGAACGACGTAAGTATTTTTATTCACATGGTTCATGGAAATGGACGGTAGTAGACAAAACATAGAGCGCAATTTTTGAATTTGTATTTGTATTTTTAGGGATCCCCATAAGCTGTTGCCAAAGCAGCAGCTATGCTTCCTGGAGTCCAAACACATTAATTAAGGCACTTACATATAAAACAAAATATAAAACAGTACATTATATAACATTTTTACACCACTACATATCTACAATACAAAATGTATAATACCACCATACAACAATATACGTGTGTGTGGAGTGTGTATGCTAGCGCTTCTGTGCGCCTCTTCACAGTTCCTGCTGTTCCATAAGGTGTAATTCCTACCGGTACCGCTAGATGTCAGTAAAGTAGCGTCAATGACAGCCTGGTCAAAGATTTATTTAACCTTTATTTAACTAGGCAAGTCAGTTAAGAACACATTCCTATTTACAATGACGGCCTATCCCGGCCAATCCCTTCCCTAACCCGTACGACGCTGGGGCAATTGTGCGCCACCCTATGGGACTCCCGATCACGAGCGGTTGTGATACAGCCCGGGATCAAACCAATAGTCACATGCGTCGAATACAACAGGTGTATTACAGTGAAATGCTTACTTACGAGCCCCTAACCAACAATGCAGTTAAAAATAATGACACGAATAAGAATAATAATTAAAAAGTAACAAGTAATTAAAGAGCAGCAGTAAAATAACAATAGTGAGACTATATACAGGGGGGTACTGGTACAGAGTCAATGTGCGTTGGAACTAGTTAGTCGAGGTAATTGAGGTAATATGTACATGCAGGTAGAGTTATTAAAGTGACTATGCATTGATGATAACAACAGACTAGCAGGGTTGTAAAGGAGGAGGGGGGGGGGCAATGCATATAGTCTGGATAGCCATTTGGTTAGATGTTCAGGAGTCTTATGGCTTGGGGGTAAAAACTGTTGAGAAGCCTGTTTGTCCTAGACTTGGCACTCCGGTACCGCTTGCCATGCGGTAGTAGAGAGAACAGTCTATGACTAGGGTGGCTGGAGTCTTTGACAATTTTAGGGCCTTCCTCTGACACCGCCCGGTGTAGAGGTCCTGGATGGCAGGCAGCTTAGCCCCAGTGATGTACTGGGCCGTGCGCACTACCCTCTGTAGTGATTTGCGGACAGAGAACGAGCAATTGCCGTACCAGGCAGTGATGCAACCAGTCAGGATGCTCTCGATGTTTCAGCTGTAGAACCTTTTGAGGATCTCAGGACCCATGCCAAATCTTTTTAGTTTCCTGAGGGGGAATAGGCTTTGTCGTGCCCTCTTCATGATTGTCTTGGTGTGTTTGGACCATTCTAGTTTGTTGTTGATGTGGACACCAAAGAACTTGAAGCTCTCAACCTGCTCCACTACAGCCCCGTTGATGAGAATGGGGGCGTGCTCGGTCCTCCTTTTCCTGTAGTCCACAATCATCTCCTTAGTCTTGGTTACGTTGAGGGATAGGTTGTTATTCTGGCACCACCCGGCCAGGTCTCTGACCTCCTCCCTATAGCCTGTCTTGTCGTTGTCGGTGATCAGGCCTACCACTGTTGTGTTGTCTGCAAACTTAATGATGGTGTTGGAGTCGTGCCTGGCCATGCAGTCGTGGGTGAACAGGGAGTACAGGAGGGGACTGAGCTCCAGTGTTGAAGATCAGGTGGCAGATGTGTTGCTACCTACCCTCACCACCTGGGGGCGGCAAGTCAGTAAGTCCAGGATCCAGTTGCAGAGGGAGGTGTTTAGTCCCAGGATCCTTAGCTTAGTGATGAGGTTTGAGGGTACTATGGTGTTGAACGCTGAGCTGTAGTCAATGAATAGCATTCTCACATAAGTGCTCCTTTTGTCCAAGTGGGAAAGGGCAGCGTGGAGTGCAATAGAGATTGCATCATCTGTGGATCTGTTTGGGCAGTATGCGAATTGGAGTGGGTCTAGGGTTTTTGGAATAAGGGTGTTGATGTGAGCGATTACCAACCTTTCAAAGCACTTCATGGCTACGGACGTGAGTGCTACGGGTCTCTAGTCATTTAGGCAGGTTGCCTTTGTGTTCTTCGGCACAGGGACTATGGTGGTCTGCTTGAAACATGTTGATATTACAAACTCAATCAGGGACATGTTGAAAACGTCATTGAAGACACCTGCCAGTTGGTCAGCACATGCCTGGAGCACACGTCCTGGTAATCCGTCTGGCCCTGCAGCCTTGTGTATGTTGASCTGTTTAAAGGTCTTACTCACGTCGGCTACGGAGAGCGTGATCACACAGTCGTCCGGAACAGCTGATGCTCTCATGCATGCCTCAGTGTTGCTTGCCTCGAAGCGAGCATAGAAGTGATTTAGCTTGTCTGGTAGGCTCGTGTCACTGGGCAGCTCGCGGCTGTGCTTCCCTTTGTAGTCTGTAATAGTTTGCAAGCCCTGCCACATAAGACGGAGCCAGTCAGAGCCGGTGTAGTACGATTCAATCTTAGCCCTGTATTGGCGCTTTGCCTGTTTGATGGTTTGTCTCAGTGCATAGCAGGATGTCTTACAATCTTCCCAGTTAGAGTCCTGCTCGTTGAAAGCGGCAGCTCTACCGTTTAGCTCAGTGCGAATTTTGCCTGTAATCCATGGCTTCTGGTTGGGGTATGTACGTACAGTCACTGTCGGGACGACGTCCTCGATGCACTTATTGATGAAGCCAGTGACTGATGTGGTTTATTCCTCAATGCCATCGGAAGAATCCCAGAACATGTTCCAGTCTGTGATAGCAAAACAGCAAATCAGGCCTACCACTGTTGTATTGTCAGCAAACATGAGGATTGAGTTGAAGACGTGCGTAGCCACACAGTCAGACATGTAGATTCCATGAAAACAAAAATCTGACATTGATTGATTTATCATGACGAGTCCATGCTTGTCTCAAAGCAGCGCGATAACACTGTCCCAATCATAACGTAGCTGAAATTATGGTTGACCACACACAGCTATTTCTTTAAAGTATTTAAAACGGTTGGATGACCATGGGAGTTTCAGTAAGCAACAATATGATAAATGTCTTCAATGGTATTAGCCTACTTTTTTCCAATATTTTCGTCATTCAGTGATATTCATTTCCACAGTAATTATTGATTTAAGTTGTGGTTAAGAAAACATGCATGAATAGTGGTAGGCTTTGTGAAGTCATGTGCGAAGCGACATGCCTCACAATGTTAAGAACTGCCACGAGGATGGTAACATCCTAGTAACTGGTGCTGCCTATCAACCATCATTATGAAGCATAAATCTTGTGAAGGTGTTGCTTACGCCAGACTTAGCTACGACAAGTCTTATTTTCTGGTTGGTACAACAGGTATAAATTCTGATCCCAAAGTCGGATGTAGCTATGCCCGACCTAGCATTAAAGATAAACTTTTTACCCCTAACTGGTGTAACCAGAAGAAATCAGAGAGACACACATGTACTTCCAGTTCCTTAATATGTTGGATCTATATGTAATAGCAATTAACACTTAGGAGTGACAGACAGAGTGACAGACAGACAGAGTGACAGACAGACACAAAAACAGACAGACAGAGACAGTGACAGCAGAGAATATATGCAGAGAGAGACAAAAAACAGGGAGGCTACGAAGTGCCCGGTTATAGTGGTGAGTTGAAAGGAGGAGGACTATGCTTCACCGGTCAATGATACAGTAAAAGTTGAGGAACACTGTACTATAGTGTACTGCCTATGTTACATGTCAGTAGCATTACTGCCTTTGTGTGTAACTAGCATGGGGTACGGGTGCGCATGAGGTGATGTGGGCTTGTATGGCTAAAATTAGTGACGTATTCCACTTATTTCATTTGCTGTATATAGGCTTATTTTTTTCATATTTATTTAGGCAGGTTGGAGTCCTTATTTGAGACTTATTGAAGCGATAGGCCTAAGTCAAGATAATATCCCTGCTGTGTCCCATGCATCACCGGAGACGTATGCGTAAATACGTGAGTATAGCCTATTCCTCTCTCAGTGTGGAGACACTCCTGTTGTGCTACTAGCTCTCCTTGACCACCACTGTATCGCACGCTGGCATGTTGCATCATCACTCAAGCATCATTAGGCTATAGGACGTTGATAGGAGAACATTTAACCACCTCATATAACCTAGAACTGCAATGAAATCATCATGGGATAGAGAGGAGTGGCTATTTAGGGTTCAAGGACGGTGTTATATCCCATCCTGTCTCAGAGCATTTCCTATTATTCTGTATGTAAATCCGAGACACATGTTACGTTTCATATGGTATGTATTCATTTGTGGATGTCCATCATTCATTCGATATGATATGTTCCGAATTACAATTCGTAAAATACAGTACCAGTCAAAACATTTGTCCATGAAGGCCTAATTCACACAGTCTCCTTTGAACAGTTGATGTTGAGATGTGTCTGCTACTTGAACTCTAAGGCTGGTAACTCTAATGAACTTATCCTCTGCAGCAGAGGTAACTCTGGGTCTTCTTTTCCTGTGGCGGTTCTCAGGAGAGCCAGCTTCATCATAGCGCTTGATGGTTTTTGCGACTGCACTTGAAGATCCTTTAAAAGTTCTTGAAATTTTCAGCATTGACTGACCTTCATGTCTTAAAGTAATGATGGGCTGTTCTTGCCATAATATGGACATGGTCTTTTACCAAATAGGTCTATCTTCTGTATACCACCACTACCTTTTCACAACACAACTGAAAGGAAAGAAAGTTAAAACAGAAGAAGATAAAAGTAAAGTTGGCATCTGACAACTTAATCGCATAGCCTTTACTAACCCCTTAAAACGTTTCAACGTCCAAAAGAAAGAAAACGGATTTCAAGTGTAAAGAATATAAATGGACACTTCTCAGCTAGCACATTGGTTCCTTGGAAGCTGTAGGAATGTAAGTTTTTGATTTACCATTGGTTCTGAGAATTAAGTTTCCTGACCGGTAAAACTGAATGTTTTTTAAACGTTCTGAGAAAGGAAGTGAACATTTCACCTGTTCTAGGAACATTGMTGGGCTTGTATGGCTAAAATTTTTGGAGCTATTATATAAAACCGATCAGAATGCTGGTTGCAATGCTGGTTGCTTGGCTCTATTTTACCTCGCAGTGGTTGCGAAGGAAGGAGGATGCGGGCAGTTCTATTTCACCGGCATAAACACTTTTACAGTCCTCATATATTTTTAGGCAAGTTAGTTATGAACAAATTCTTATTTACAATGACGGACTACCGGGGAACAGTGGGTTAACTGCCTTGTTCAGGGGCAGAACAACAGGTTTTACCTTGTCAGCTCGTGGATTCCAGCCAGCAACCTTTCAGTTACTGGCCCAACGCTCTAACCACTAGGGTACCTGCTGCCCCTATCTACCTATGGGGAAGGATTGCCAGCCACACAGAAGGGTGACATTTACTAAGGAGGAGAAGGAGGCTGTGTTGACTGAGATGCCTACTAGCCACTTCGGAGTGAAGCGCATGATTGCCAAAATCAAACTACGTTTCTTCTGATGGGGAAGTAGACAGCTGGGCAAGTGAAATAACCTTTTGTTTATCAATCACATTATATTACATCAGAAATTATTAGGATTTCAATGAACGTCATATCAGAGAGCACAAAATGTTTCAATATGTCACTTTTTGCTTAAAGGTCAGTACCCTGTCTAGCCTGACAGAAGTTTGAGAGGGCGAAGACTGTGGCAACAGAGTTGAAGCCCATCAAAGTTGTTTCACCATGGCACATGATCGGTAAGTGTCCCAATTCAAATTTTCCCCTGATAAGTTGTTTTGTAATGGTTGCTTTATTTGACCACAGCAGAGTTCAATATTATAGAATGTGTGTGTGTGTGTGTGTGTGTGTGTGTGTGTGTGTGTGTGTGTGTGTGTGTGTGTGTGTGTGTGTGTGTGTGTGTGTGTGTGTGTGTGTGTGTGTGTGTGTGTGTGTGTCAGTATCCTTACAAATATGAAAATGTGCAGACTGTATGACACAAATAAGGGTAAGAATAAAGTCATCTTCTCTCTAACACTTTAAATATTATGGGCGGACCTCATCGGACTCGTCACGAAATCCAGGAATGGCAACAGCTGGTGTCTGATGGCGACCGATCACTTTACCAAGTGGGTGGAGGCAATACCCATTAAGGTCAGTAAAGGAAGAGTATGTGCTTAACTCTAAATTCCCTTCTTTAACTCTTAAAAAGGGTGCTTGGAACCAAAAATGTATTTGTTTTGTATGATACCTATCAAGGACGAGACTGGCAAGGCCATCTCCAAGGCGATGGTGGACATCTTCAACACCCACGGTTCTCCTGAGGTCATCTTGAGTGACCGAGGTCATGAACGCTGGAACAAGGTACGGATGTTATAGGTTATATTCTGTCACCAATGGTTTGTTTATTTATTTTTTACAATTTGTTTTTCCATGGTACATAATCCGATATATTTCAATATCTTACATTGTCAATAGATATCACTTTCCTAACCTCTCCTTCAGGTTTGGTGAATGGACCAACCAGACCCTCAAGATTGCCATGAGCAAGTCCCTTGATTGGTACAAGGAAGGGTTGGTGTTACGATCTTCAAAATGAGTTGACCAAGGCGCAGCGTGCATTGAGTTCCACATCTTTTTAATACAAAGTGAAACTGGAAACAAAACAACAAAACGTACAAAGAACGTGAAGTAGTAGTGCCCAAACACACTAGCACAAACAATCAATATCCCACAAACCACAGGATGGAGAAATGGCTACCTAAATATGATCCCCAATCAGAGCCAACGATAAACAGCTGCCTCTAATTGGGAACCATATTAGCACCAACATAGAAATAGACATACTAGACCACCTCCTAGTCACGCCCTGACCTACTACACCATAGAGAACCAAGGGCTCTCTATGGTCAGGGTGTGACAGTTGGAGAACAACCTGAAGGTAATTAGCTTTGCACAAAAAGCAGCATCCAGGCCTCCACCCAGTATGGACGGGAGCCGCAGCTGTTGACTGAGGTAAACAATGCAATTGTATATATAATTATTGGATGTATTCTTTAAAATGTGTGATTGACTTAGTGTTGTTGTTTGTCTATTGCTATTTTTGTATAACGTACTTTCAGATCACTGAAACCCCACCTGATGTGGTGGAAGTTGTCGAACCAGATCAGAACGCCTTCGAGGACCACCTTCAGGCACGGACTGAGAAGGATGTGGAAGTTTTTGACCAGGTAAAAATGATTGTCCACTGTCAATTTATTTTCTGACCCGCCAAGAGATATGTAAGAAATGTATTTGTAATATGAAATATAATTGCATTTATTCCTGTTATCAATCAAGGTGAAACTGAACATGGACAAGGCGCAGGAGGAACAGAATGAGAGCTACTGTAGCAGAATCAAGAAGGAGACCAAGTGCTATGACATCCGGGCGAATTACTTGGTTTGGAAGAAGGACGAAAGGAATGTGAGACCTGGGAAACATCGCTGCTCTTTCGCTCTTAGCTGGGGTCACCATCTGTTAAAGTGAATATAAAAAATGATTTGCACACAAAATAACCTGAAGCTAGTATTAGTTTCCCTAACACTGATATTTTTGTCTTTGTCTTCCTAGGCTTACCTCGTTGGTGAAAGCCAACAATCTTCTACAGTTGGAGCAGTTGGACGGTCGACCACTGAAAGCACTGACACCCTACACTTCAGTGAAGCCCAATAGACAAAGTATGTTAAGCTTTGGTTGACATTTGAGAATGCAAGAAATGGCTGAGCTTATAAAAAATGTACCTCTTCAATTTACCTCTCCAAATGACTTTAGGACCATCGACTGTCCAAGCCCCCCAGGATGGACCCCATCCACCAGAACCAGGGAGTTCAGATCAGTCTGATTCTATGTACCCTGAGTCGAAGGGGGACCAGTTCGAGGTAGGCTATACCTTCCAAAAGTGTTAAAATGTACATATCTCCCATTTATAACACTGTACTAATCCATCACATTTTCTCACAGTAAAGTGCAACCTGTGCATTTGCTTGTTTACGTCTCTGTCTCCTACCCTGCTCCTTTTAACTATGCTCCTGTTCTCCAGGATCTAGGGGTTCTGCCCAACACCCAGACATGGATCCACCTGATGTCTTCCATTACCAACCACCTTCCAACCTTTCATTACATCATCTACAGCCATTGTTGTCATGTTATTATTATCTGCTAAGAAAGTTGTTTTGCTCTATCATACTGGGCACATAATATGTGAGATACACAGATGAACTAAAAACACTAGCACTGCAAACACTCAGAACAAAGAGAGCAGCAGTGCCTGGACTTTGCAGTCTCCCTCTTCAAGTCCGCCTTCCGAGACTGGCTGCCTGTTGAGAACAAGTGACAGGCAGAACCTCCCACCCACACAGCAACCACCTCATCTATTTTCCACACACCAGAATGCAGTATTTTAGTCTACGATTGCCATGCGAGTGTACAAAAAAAATCTGTGAAAATAAATTAATGACACAACTGTACCAAAAACTATCAAACTTTATGTATTAAAATCTTAAATATTGCCAGGTTGGTTTTCACAGCTGTTTCACAAGGTGTTCATTATAATAAGTTGTAAGTTGTCCTTTGATGGTATTTATTTGTTCCACATTATTCATTGTTGTATCCTAGGACCTACAATAGATACATATATATTCAACCACAAGGGTGTACTGATGAGCTATGCGAGATAGAAAATAAAATCATAATAGAGGACTACTGAAATTATATTATTTCAGTGTAGATAAGGGAAGGGCAGGTTAAAATAAAAACATGACAGCCAGACAAGCCAGTGTATGAATCTAACGGATTTGCATATGAATGGAGTGGAAATTAACTGACTTTGGGATCTGTAAGGTAAGTAACTTTAATGTGTCAAGCAGATTACACATTTCTTTGCCATTTCCAAAATGTAGCAACGTTTAAGACATGGATTTCATGTTGTAATGTTAACAAGGTACCCAAAAGTAGTTTGAATTAATGTTTTCATTTTATTAGCTAAACAAAACTTGTTTAAACAGCAAAATTGTGGCGGAAATCAGCCTTGTTTGCATAGCGATGATGAAAATAACATAATTTAGGCTGTAATCATCTCCAAAATTCTAATAATCAGGTCATCACACCGTTGATATAGCTACGGACGCTAATAGTTTATCGAATTCCATTGTGACGCAGAGGGGGACACTATTTGGCCGGGAGACATTATTTAGCATGACAGGTCGATTGTTGTTGGTGGTATTATTCCTTTTCTATTGTAGACATGTAGTGATGTAATAATGTTATATGTTTTATCTTTTTGTGTTATGTGTAATGTAAGTGCCTTAATGTGTTTGGGCCCCAGGAAGAGTAGCTGCCATGGCAGCAGCCAATGGGGATCCTTAATAAATAAAAATACAAATCAGATGGTAAGAGTCAGGAAAGATCCAATAGCTATAGCGAGAAAAATCCAAAATAGATAGATTCCAGATATCAGTCAGCTAGCCTACTTCACAGAGAAAATGTCGAAGTGGGGGGTACATCATTTTAAAATGTATTTGTATTTTATTAATTTCTTATCCAGTCGGATAAACACTCCAAACAGCCTTCCCGACTGCTCGGAGGCGTCAGCATGGCCCTAAAGCACGCCATTACCTCGTTTTGTATCACATTCCAATGATAAAACTGGGGGGGACAAAAATGCAATTTCAGAATGTGGGGGCAGAATGCAATCTTACCTATCTACAGGTTATGGAAATGTTTCTCTTTCAGTATTTGTAAAACACTTTAGTAAAGACTACAGTAATATCCCCCAAAACAATACAATAAATACTACAGTAGGGAACAATCTGCAAAATACTAGAGTAAACATTACTACAGTTTGCAAAAATACTACAGTAAATACTACAGTATATTACAGACAGCAAAAACACAACGTAAATACTACAGTATACTACAGACCGCAACAACACTATAGTAATTAATATGGTATATTCCCCCAAAAATACTACATCATTTATACTGTAGTCAATTGTAAATACTACAGTAAAATACAGTAAATACTACAGTAAAGTCTGCAAAAACACTACAGTGAATACTATATTATTCCTACCATAGTATACCATATATATTTACAAGCATTTCGCTATACCCGCAATAACATCTGCTAAGTATGTGTATGACCAATACATTTGATTTGATTTGAGTATCGTATTTTTTCGTGTGAGCACTAAGCTCTCCCAGTTTGAGTCTGATCAAAACTCTCACTCTCATTCTCACTCTCACTCACGGTCTCCTCTCTTCACGGTGTTGTCAATTGTGGAACTTAATGTACCTCTTTTTATAGAAAGCTCCATAAACGACTTCCAAGGAATATTTTAGATCAGGTGAGATACGGATTGTGTGTGTGTGTTTTTTGTGCAGTGTCTGGAATGGAGATGGAAGCTTACAAACCCTCATCCAATCCTAACCCTTTCCCTCTCATTATGGATTCCCTGTCTAGCTTAAATTTATACTGTTCATTCAAATATATAGGAATTAAACAAATGTAGCAGTAAAAATACTTTTAAAGTTGTCCAACATTCATACTTACAGTTGAAGTCGGAAGTTTACATACACTTAGGTTGGAGTCATTAAAACTCATTTTTCAACCACTCCACAAATTTCTTATTAACAAACTATAGTTTTGGCAAGTCGGTTAGGACATCTATTTTTCCAACAATTGTTTACAGACAGATTATTTCACTTATTTATTATTTATTTATTTCACTTAACAATTGTTGGAAAAATARATGTCCTAACCGACTTGCCAAAACTATAGTTTGTTAACAAGAAATTTGTATCACTGTATCACAATTCCAATAGGTCAGAAGTTTACATTCACTAAATTGACTGTGCCTTTAAACAGATTGGAAAATTCCAGAAAATGTCAAGGCTTTAGAAGCTTCTGACATCATTTGGGTCAATTGGAGGTGTACCTGTGGATGTATTTCAAGGCCTACCTTCAAACTCAGTGCCTCTTTGCTTGACATCGTGGGAAAATCGAAAGAAATCAGCCAAGACCTCAGAAAAAAAATTGTAGACCTCCAAGGAAGAAGCCACTGCTCCAAAACCGCCATAAAAATGCCAGACTATGGTTTGCAACTCCACATGGGGACAAAGATCACACTTTTTGGAGAAATGTCCTCTGGTCTGATGAAACAAAAATATAACTGTTTGGCCGTAATGACCATCATTATGTTTGGAGGAAAAAGGGGGAGGCTTGCAAGCCGTAGAACATCATCCCAACCGTGAAGCACGGGGTGGCAGCATCATGTTGTGGGGGTGCTTTGCTGCAGGAGGGACTGGTGTACTTCACAAAATAGATGGCATCATGAGGGAGGAAAATTATGTGGATATATTGAAGCAACATCTCAAGATATTAGTCTAAAACTTGGTCACATATGGGTCTTCCAAATGGACAATGACCCCAAGCATACTTCCAAAGTTGTGGCAAAAGGGCTTAAGGACAACAAAGTCAAGGTATTGGAGTGGCCATCACAAAGCCCTGACCTCAATCCTATAGAAAACTTGTGGGCAGAACTGAAAAAGATGTGCGAGCAAGGAGGCCTACAAACCTGACTCAGTTACACCAGCTCTGTCAGGAGGAATGGCCAAAATTCACCCAACTTTTTGTGGAAGCTTGTGGAAGGCTAACCGAAACGTTTGACCCAAGTTTTAAACAATTTAAAGGCAATGCTACCAAATACTAATTGAGTGTATGAAACTTCTGACTCACTGGGAATGTGATGAAAGAAATTAAAGCATAAAAGTAAATCGTTCTCTCTACTATTATTCTGACATTTCACATTCTTAAAATAAAGTGGTGATCCTAACTGACCTAAGACAGGGAATTTTTACTATAATTAAATGTCAGGAATTGTGAAAAACTGAGTTTAAATGTATTTGCTAAGGTGTACATAAACTTCCGACTTCAACTGTACATGGGACAGCAGCATTGGCTGTGTGAGTGTGTTTGTGTGTGTGCGTTGTGGAGTTGGGCGTATGTGTGTGTGTGAGTGTTTATATGTGAGAACAGGAGTCTGCATGTTGTATAAGGTAGGTGGTGTGTGTTGGTGTGTGTGTGTGTGTGTGTGTGTGTGTGTGTGTGTGTGT
This sequence comes from Salvelinus sp. IW2-2015, assembly GCF_002910315.2. Taxonomy (NCBI): domain Eukaryota; kingdom Metazoa; phylum Chordata; class Actinopteri; order Salmoniformes; family Salmonidae; genus Salvelinus; species Salvelinus sp. IW2-2015. The sequence goes on from NC_036858.1 coordinate 47,866,298, forward strand.
GTGTGTGTGTGGTGTGGTTTGTGTGTTGGTGTGTGTGTGTGTGTGTGTGTGTGTGTGTGTGTTGGTGTGTGTGTGGTTGTGTGTGTTGTGAGAGAGAGATTGTGTGTGTGTTTTGTGTAAGTGAGTCTATCTTTGTCTGTTAGTACAGGAGATGGTGCAATGACTGTCTGATGGCCAGGAGATAAAAGCTGTTTTTCAGTCTTTTGGTCCCGGCCTTGATGGACCTGTACTGTCTGTCTGCTAAATGGTAGCAGAGTGAACAGACCGTGACTCGGGTGGCGAGGTCCTTGATGATCTTCGTGGCCTTCCTTTGACACTGAGTGGTGTAAATGTCCTGGAGGGCAGGCAGTGTGTCCTCAGTGATGCGTTGGGATGACCCTCTGGAGAGCCATTCGGTTGAGGGTGTTTGCAGAATCAGTAAGTGGCGCTTTTCAAATGCAATCCATCTATCATTGTAGTGTGCTATCACAGACATAAACACAGTCTCTGGATTTGAATCAGGTATTGTACATGGATACTGCTGGAGCCTTGTGTGGAGACTCTTAGACTTGAGAGGCAGTCATAATGGTTGGGAAGTTTCATCCCAAATGGCACCCTATTCCCTACATAGTGCAATATTTTTATCGGCCCTGGTCAAAAGTAGTGCACTGTATAGGGAATAGGGTGCCATTTGGAACACAGACTCAGTGTATGAACTGTCACTCAGAGAGAAAAGCTCCTTTATTTCAGAGCTCCTTTGTTCATTTAGTTAATTTAGTCTGGGCCCAAACACTATGCATAAAGTATAAAGCATGAATATATTAATTCTGCTTTAATTGACCTGCACAATAATATAGACAATATAGATGTGTCTGCAATTCATCATTAGCAGACATCAAAGACGACAGTGAAATGTCTCTCTACATTACTTTGTTATGCACTTTGCTGTCTTCAAACCTAGACTAATCATATTTGAAAATATGAAATGTGATATCACTCCTTCTGCACATGAAAGCTATGGAAAGTTTGGGGTTTTAATCAAAAGTTGTCTTGGTCTAGTTGACACTTTGTTGTACACATTAAATAGGATCGTCTGTCATTTTAATTGCTTTTCTCTGTCTTCGTAGAATGAACTTATTATCTCCATTTGGAGAGCTAGTTTTCAAACTTTACTGATCTAGAATTCTGATAGTGTTTTGATGTTTGGACAAACCCCAGGGAACCCCAATTTCACTGCATTGATTTTGTCCCCAGTCCTTTCCTATGTGGGCAGATTCCCAGGCATTGCAAGATTCAGTTGTTGTGCCAATAATTTCCACTGCGCTTCACAAAACTAGACAACAGTTTAATTTGAAGCTAGAAAACAGTTTCATCAAAATAGAATGAATTTCCAATTACCCAACACAGTTATATAACGAGTTGTTTGGCGGCTTTAGAACACTTTTYGTACCCTCTACGGAAGACCACCTGTGTGTGTGTTTGTGTGCCAATGCACTAGTATTTTCAGGCCTTGTCTTAGKGGCCAGGGCAGACCTACTCCTCTGATTATGCCTGTTATAAACAAGGTTTCAGCAGGAAGAAAATAGCAATCTGTTTCTTTCTGTAAGATTGGGTGTAATCATAGTCTCATTCCAAATCMCCAGATGTGTCTAGTACTGCCTGGTCTCTTAGGGAGGTGAACAACAATAATATTTTGTTTTGTTTAACTTGGAAATGTATGTATAGGAGCCTCAGCGGACTAAAGTAGGCTATGTTTATGTTTTAAAACTTCCTCATCCATCCCAAAAGCTCAACCTCTAAAACCAACACACCAACAGTCTACTACAGTCTTACCACCTTCCCGGCTACCTGTAGCCTACACTTTCACTAATGATTAATTAAGCACTAACCAGCTATCTAGCTGTGACTGTGAAAACTATTTCAGATCATGAAACAGACATAGCATTCTAACTATGTTAGCTCCTTTCATTTTTCAGAACTGATTTATTCATTGGATAGATGGTGGAATGTATTTGAAAATGTAATCTGCATGTTCATATTCAGTCTACATCTCTCTGTTAATAAATGTGTAATATTGATTTTATATTTTCTGGATGAGATCAAAGCACAGTGGACCTATGGAGCGGTCGAGGCTGGAAACGTGTAAGTGTTGACTCAAATCTCATTTCACCAGATTAGGTTCTTGGTTCGGTCAAATACCTTGTATAAATGTTTTGGTCTTTTAATGATCAAATTGTATTCTAAGCCCCTTTTCCCGGTGAGTTTTTCTCCTGGATGTAGCTTTACTGTACTTGACTGTACAAAGGGAAGCACAGCCAAGAGCTGCCCAGTGACACGAGCCTACCAGACGAGCTAAACTACTACTATTCTCGTTTCGAGGCAAATAACACTGAACCATGCATGAGAGCACCAGCTGTTCCGGGTGACTGCAGCCGATGTGAGTAAGACCTTCAAACAGGTCAACATTCACACAGCCGCAGGGCCAGACGGATTACCAGGACGTGTACTGCGAGCATGCACTGACCAACTGGCAAGTGTCTTCACTGACATTTTCCCTGTCCGAGTCTGTAATACCAACATGTTTTAAGCAGACCATCATAGTCCCTGTGCCCAAGAACACTAAGGTAACCTGCCTATATGACTACCGACCCGTAGCACTCATGTCTGTAGCCATTAAGTGCTTTGAAAGGCTGGTCATGGCTCACATCAACACAATTATCCCAGAAACCCTAGACCCACTCCAATTTGCATACCACCCTAACAGATCCACAGATGATGCAATCTCTATTGCACTCCACACTGCCCTTTCCCACCTGGACAAAAGGAACACCTATGTGAGAATGCTATTCGTTGACTACAGCTCAGCGTTCAACACCATAGTACCCTCAAAGCTCATCAATAAGCTAAGGACCCTGGGACTTACCTGCTGACCACACCGCTCGTGTCGCATGCGCGAGCGTTGCAAAATAATTGTACACATACAGGTGGGGCAAAAAAGTATTTAGTCAACCACCAATTGTGCAAGTTCTCCCACTTAAAAAGATGAGAGAGGCCTGGTACACTTAAACTATGACAGACAAAATGAGAAGAAAAGAAATCCAGAAAATCACATTGTAGGATTTTTAATGAATTTATTTGCAAATTATGGTGGAAAATAAGTATTTGGTCAATAACAAACAAGCACCAACGAGCGTCTGCGTTACCAAGCTCTAAAATAGAAGTCAGTTCTATTTGTGATCTGTAACGCGGTGCAAGTCCTGCCTCTCCCATCTTCTCATTGGTTTATAGAAGCATATACCCATGTGCCGTCTCCTCATTGGTTTATACCCACGTGGGGGATTTGAAAGATGAACAGAGTCGGTCAATCGGTTGTATTAATACACCTTATTATGAAAGTTAGATGCCAATTGCCATATAAAGTCGAAAGAAGAAAAAGCCTGGAAGGAGGAGAGATGACTAGAAATGATTTGGTTGACCGTTTTATGTGTGGATTAATTGTCACGTTCTTTCAAAATCGAACCCAGAAGCAGACCAGGACAAGGAGCGTAGGAAGAAGGTGAGTATTTATTTACAAGTGAATGTGATGGGTAGATATATCCAGGTGGCGTAGCGGGCAGCGTTGGTGAGTTTGAGGGAGTAAATAGGTGAATCCAATGGGGTAGCGGAATCCTCCGTCGACCAGGCGGAAATGGGGTAAATGATCCGGGTGAGTAACTGAAGACAAAACAAACGGAGGTAAGTTTAAGGCAAGCAATACGTAAAAAACAACAAAACAAATTCTATCCAACTTGAGGCTGATACTATGGCACAACATACTGTTCATGGCTAACGATCCGGCAGGGAATGGATGTCAGTCCGGGCTTATGAAGAGGAGAGATGATGATCAGGACCAGGTGTGCAATAGCTGATGGGATAAAGGTGCGGGTAATCAGAACTCCCAACTGGCTACATTGCCCGGCAACCAGACAGGGTGCGTTCCAGGACGCCGGAAAAAACACTCCAGACAGAACACAGGCAAAAAAACGACTCAGGAAACGGGATTCGTGACAGTACCCCCCCTCCGAAGCCCCACCGGCGGACTACCCGGAGCGCCAGGGTGGAGGCGGTAAAAGTCACGAAGCAGGTTCATCGTCAAGTATCTGACGCCGAGGAATCCAACTCTCTCCCTCAGGACCATATCCTTCCCAATCCACTAAATACTGGTACCCTCGACCCCGCCGTCTGGAGTCCATGATGCGGCGCACCGTGTAGACAGGACCACCTCCGATCATCCGAGGAGGAGGAGGACGAGGAGGAGGGGGCAACAGAGGACTGAGGTGAACCGGCTTGAGGCAGGAGACATGAAAGGTGGGATGTACTCTAAGTGTTGCAGGCAACTTGAGTCGAACACAAACAGGATTAATGATTCTCTCCACTCAAAACGGACCAATGAACTTCGGTGACAATTTCCTCGACTCAGTCCGTGAGAGAAGATCCCGTGTAGCCAACCAAACCTTATCTCCGACCGTATAAGCGGGGCAGGAATACGGCGACGATTCGCCTGGATCTGATACCGGTCAGAAACTCTAAGGAGAGCCTTCCTGGCCCGATGCCAGGTCCGGTGGCAACGACGAATGGGGTCTGGACAGAGGAACCGAGAGATCCCTTTCCTGAGAAGGAAACAAGGGAGGTTGGTAACCGTACAGGCACTGGAAGGGAGACATCCCAGTAGCAGATGAAGGGAGAGTGTTATGGGCATACTCGACCCAGGGTAATTGAGAGGACCAAGAGGTGGGATCAGAGGAAACAAGACAGCGCAGCGTGGACTCCATCTTCTGGTTGGCTCTCTCCGCCTGACCATTAGATTGGGGTGAAATCCAGAAGTTGAGACTGACTGTAGCTCCAATGGCCAAACAGAAGGATCTCCAGACAGCAGAGGTAAACTAGGACCACGGTCAGAAACATGTCACAGGCAACCCGTGGACCCTGAAACCTCCCTAACCAGGATCTCGGACGTCTCAGTGCAGAAGGCAGCTTGGAGAGGGGAACAAAGTGAGCAAACTTGCTGAATCTGTCCACAATGGTCAGAATAACCGTGTTACAACAGAAGAGGGCAACCCCGTGACAAAGTCCAGGGCAGATGCGACCAAGGTCGCCGGGGAATGGTAGAGGGTGAAGAAGCCCAGAGCTGGGCCGATTGGTACTCTTATTCTGCGCACAAACAGGACAAGCAGCAACAAACCTCCGGGTATCTTCTCCATAGCAGGCCACCAAAATCGTCTGCGCAGTAGCGCCATAGTCCGAGCAACGCCAGGGTGACAAGCTATCTTGCTGGCGTGGACCACTGAAGGACAGCAGAACGGACCGACTCAGGCACGAACAACCGACCGGGTGGACCGTTACCGGGCCCGGGCTGCGTCCGAAGGGCCGCCATCACATCTCCTCCTCAATCCTCATGTACGGCTCCCACGACAACATTCTGGGAAGAATCGTCTCAGTCTTGGCCCCACTCTCCTCCGTTTTAGAGAACATCCGGGACAGGGCGTCCGCCTTCCCGTTCTTCGACCCAGGTCGGAACGTCATGGAAAAATGAAGCGTCCAAAAAACAAAGCCCACCTGGCCTGACGGGAGTTGAGACGTTTAGCCGATTGCACGTAAGCCAGATTCTTGTGGTCAGTCCAGACCACAAACGGTTGCTCCGCCTCCCTCCAACCAGTGGACGCCACTCCTCCAAGGCAAGCTTCACAGCGAGAAGCTCCGTTACCCACATCGTAGTTCTTTCAGCTGGAGAAAGACGACAAGAGTAGAAGGCGCAGGGTGGAGTTTACCGTCAGTGGAGCTACGCTGGGACAGGATGGCGCCCACCCCCACATCAGACGCGCCCCTCAACAACAAACTGACGGGAAGTGTCAGGTTGAGAGAGAATCGGGCCGTTGGTGAATCGGCTCTTCAAGTCCAGAAATGCTCGTCTGCCTCAGGAGTCCAACAGAAATTTCTGGTGCAAAGACGTCAGGGCAGTTAAAGGGGCGGCACCCGGCTGTAATCACGGATAAACCTCCGATAGAAGTTCGCAAACCCAGAATCTCTGGAGCTGCAATCTCGTACCGGCTGGACCCAATCCCGAACCGCCCGAAACCTTCTCTTGGTCCATCTGATCTCTCCCCTGGAGATGATGTACCCGAGGAAGGACGTCGTGTGGGCGTGAAAATCACACTTCTCAGCCTTGACGAACAGACGGTTCCCAATAACCGCTGCAGGACCTACTTGACATGCTGAACGTGGCTAGAAAGCTCCTTCGAGAAGATGAGGAATCATCCAGGTAAACGAACACAAAAATACCAATCATATCTCTCAGAACGTCATTCACCATACTTTGGAACACAGCAGGAGCGTTGGTCAGTCCAAACGGCATCACCTGGTACTCAAAATGTCCCATCGGAGTATTGAAACCCAGTCAACCACTCGTCCCCCTCTTTGATCGCGAACCAAATGATAAGCATTACGTAAATCAAGCTTCGTAAAAACCGTAGCACCCTGTAAGGAATCTAAAGCCGAGCTCATCAAGGGCAGGGGATACTTGTTTCTTGACCGTAATATCATTCAAACCCCGATAATCAATACACGGTCGAATAGAGCCATCCTTCTTGCTCACAAAAAAAAATCCTGCTCCCAAGTGATGACGAGGTCCGAATGAGACCTGCAGCTAAAGACTCCTTGATGTAGGTCTCCAAGGCCTCACGTTCAGGTCGAGAGATACTGTATAACCGTCCCTTGGGAAAGGCAGCTCCAGGAAACAGATTAATCGCACAGTCATAAGGTCGGTGGGAGGAAGGGACAGAGCCTTCTGTTTACTGAATACTTCACCCAACTCGTGATATGTTTTCTGGAACCAGGGACAAATCAGGAGGAGCAGAGTCACTGACCTGACTGGAAACAGCAGGAGAACAGGCAGCCTAAGCAGTTAGCATGACACTCCAATGCTCCAACTAGTTACTCTTACCCGTCACCCAATCAAACGAGGGATGTGTTTCTTCAGCCAGGGGTAACCAAGAACCAGAGGAACATGGGGCGAGGCAGAATGAAGAGGAGATAAACTCTGAATGATTCCCCGACACCACATCTTAACCGTTCAGTCCTCATAGTGATCCGTGCCAGACTACTGCCGTTCAGAGTGGTTGCTTCAATGGCTTCCGGCAATTGCTCCTTGGAAAGCCCCAGCTGTTCCACCAAGTCGGCATCAATAAAGCTGCCATCGGCACCTGAATCGATAAAAGCGTTCATCTTTAAGCTCTGATCCTTATTCATAAGGGTCGCAGGAAAACGGGGTCTGACAGGATCTTTGAGAGGTTGAAACTGGCTCGCTAACATTCCTCCCGAAACTAGCGAGCCGGGCAGTTTACGGGCGCTGTGGACAAGCGGAGATGTAATGTCCCGAGCTACCACAGTAGAAACAGCTGTTGGTCTCACGTCTACGTTGGCGCTCCTCCTTAGTTAGCCCGTGTCGCCCCACTTGCATTGGTTCAGAATCTGGTGCAAGACCCCTCACTAATCCCGTGTGGGGAATAACGATCAATACGTTCTGTTCACTTCCTGAACCGAATGGTACCCGAGTTGCTGATTGATTGATGGACCCCACTGCTTCTCCCTCCTTCTCTCTGACTCTATTATCTACCCGAATGATAAAGTGACCAAGCTGTCTAGGTCACTAGGCTGTGGATAGGATATCAGCTCGTCCTGAGTTGCTCCGACAACCCCTTGTAAAAAGCCGCTTGTAGTGACTCCTCATTCCAACCACTCTCCACAGCCAATGTCCTGAACTCGATCAATAAAGTCTGCCACACTGCGAGCTCCTTGGCGAAGAGTGAACAAACGTTAGCTGCGTCCTTACCTCGGACTGGATGGTCAAAAAGCTTTCTCATCTCTCCCGTGAACTCCTGATATGAAGCCATGCAGGTCCCCTGTCGTCCCCAAACGGCTGAAGCCCATTCCAGAGCTCTTCCACGCAGCAGTTCAATAACAAAGGCTATCCTACGCTTGTCAGTGGCGTAAGAATGGGGCTGCAGATCAAACACTAACCACACTGCATAAGAAACGAACGGCATCTTCCCAAATCCCCTTCATATTTATCAGGCGTCGGTACCTTGGTTCACGAAGGAAACCGCTCCAGACACGGCAGTGAGATGGGTGAAACAGGTGGTGAATGAATCGCCGGCAAACGGAGCTGATCCTGGATTTGTGTCAAGTTAGCAGATAAGTTCTGGATTGAACCCGCTATCTCCTGTAGCGCCGTCTGGTGTGTCCCAATGTCTCCCCTGCTGGGTAAATGGCCATGCAACGAGTCAGGTCCGCTGGGTCATCCTAGGCCGGATCATTCTGTCACGTTCTTTCAAAATCGAAACCCAGAAGCAGACCAGGACAAGGAGTGTAGAAGAAGGTGAGTATTTATTTACAAGTAGATGTGAATGGGTAGATATATCCAGGTGGCGTAGCGGGCAGCGGTGGTGAGTTGATGGAGTAAATAGGTGAATCCAATGGGGTAGCGGAATCCTCCGTCAACCAGGCGGGAATGGGGTAAATGATCCGGGTGAGTAACTGAAGACAAAACAAACGGAGGTAAGTTTAAGGCAAGCATACGTAAAAACAACAAAACAAATTCTATCCAACTTGAGGCTGATACTATGGCACAAACATACTGTCATGGCTAACGATCCGGCAGGGAATGGATGTTCAGGTCCGGGCTTATGAAGAGGAGAGATGATGATCAGGACCAGGTGTGCAGATAGCTGATGGGATACAGGTGCGGGTAATCAGAACTCCCAACTGGCTACATTGCCCGGAAACCAGACAGGGTGCGTTCCAGGACGCCGGAAAAAACACCCCAGGACAGAACACAGGCAAAAAACCGACTCAGGAAACGGGATTCGTGACATTAATTGACGGAGTAGAGGACCTTCTGCATTTCATTTAAAATAACAACTCAATGTTTATATCCCAGGACAAATTAGCTAGCAACAGCAAGCTAGCTAAATAGGACAAATTAGCTAGCAACCGCAAGCTATCTAGCTAAATTGCCATAAATGTTTAATGCTTTTCGACCTGTCCACAAATTAACATAATTGGTTCAGAGTTTGTTTTGATATTTCAACCTACGTGTCATGATGGCGTTTGGTGTGGGGGGGACTAAATCAATTTGCGCACGATGGCGCACGATGGCGCACGATGGAGCACGATGGCGCTCGATGGCGCACGCGAACGTACGCGCGCGTCCGGTTTGGGCATGGTGTAAACACCTCCCTCTGTAACTGGATCCTGGACTTCCTGACAGGCCGCCCCCAGGTGGTAAGGGTAAGTAACAACACAACCGCCACGCTGATCCTCCATACAGGGGCCCCTCAGGGGTGCGTGCTCAATACAATCCTGTACTCCCTGTTCACTAGGGACTGCACGGCCAGGCACGACTCCAACACCATCATTAATTTGCCGATGACATAATGATCACCGACAACGACGAGACCGCCTATAGGGAGGAGGTCAGAGACCTGGCCGTATGGTGTCAGGACAACAACCTCTCCCTCAATGTGATCAAGACTAAGGAGATGATTGTGGACTACAGGAAAAGGAGGACTAAGCAGGCCCCCATTCTCATCGACGGGGCTGTAGCGGAGCAGGTTGAGAGCTTCCAGTTCCTTGGTGTCCACCAATAAACCAATAAACTATCATTGGCCAAGCACACCAAGACAGTCGTGAAGAGGGCACGACAAAACCTATTCCGCCTCAGTAGACTGAAAAGATTTGGCATGGGTCCTCAGATCCTCAAAAGATTATACAGCTGCACCATCGAGAGCATCCTGACTGGTTGCATCACTGCCTGGTATGGCAACTGCTTGACCCCCGACTGCAAGGCACTACAGAGGGTAGTGCGTACGGCCCAGTACATCACTGTACAGGACCTATATACCAGGCCGCAAGGCCCTAAAAGTTGTCAAAGACTCCAGCCACCCAAGTCATAGACTGTTCTCTCTGCTACCGCACGGCAAGCAGTACCGGAGCACCAAGTCTAGGTCCAAAAGGCTTCTAAACAGCTTCTACCCCCAAGCCATAAGACTCCTGAACATCTAATCAAATGGCTACCTAGACTATTTTCATTGCCCACCTCCCCACCCCGTCTTTCATGCTGCTTTTACTCTCTGTTATTATCTTGGGCTCCCGTGTGACGCAGTGGGCTAACGAGAGGCGCAGTGGTCTAAGACAGTGCATCTCAGTACAAGAGGTGTCACTGCAGTACTTGGTTCAAATCCAGGCTGCATCACACCCGGTTGTGATTGGGAGTCCCATAGGGACACAATTGGCCCAGCGTTGTCCGGGTTTGGCCGGGGTAGGCCGTCATTGTAAATAAGAATTTGTTCTTAACTGACTTGCCTAGTTAAATAAAGGTTAAATAAAAAATCTATGCATAGTCACTTTAATAACTCTATCTACATGTACATATTAACTCAATTACCTCGACTAACCGGTGTCCCTGCACATTGACTCTGTACCGGTACCCCCTGTATATAGTCTCACTCTTCTTATTTTGCTGCTGCTATTTAATTATTTGTTCCTTTTATTTTTTATTGTTATTCATATTTTTTAAACTGGATTGTTGGTTAGGGGCCTATAAGTAAGCATTTGGATGTTGTCACGCTCTGACCTTAGTTATCTTTGTTTTCTTTATTATTTTGGTTAGGTCAGGGTGTGACGAGGGTGGTATGTGTGTTTTTGTCTTGTCTAGGGTTTTGGGTATGTCTAGGTGTGTGTGTGTAGTCTAGGCATTATGTAGGTCTATGGTGGCCTGGATTGGTTCCCAATCAGAGGCAGCTGTTTATCGTTGTCTCTGATTGGGGATCCTATTTAGGTTGCCATTTTCCAGTTTGGTTTGTGGGTGATTGTCTATGAGATGTTGTATGTCTGCCATCGTTATACTTAGCTTCACGTTCGTTTTGTTGTTTTGTATTAGTTTGTTAAGTGTTCTTCGTTTCATTAAAGAAGATGTATTCACATCACGCTGCGCTTTGGTCTCCTCACTATGACGTTCGTGACAGATGTCCCCCTGGAGCTAGTTTAGGGGTCTTCCACTGGTAAGCACCTTTTTTAAGGGCACAACAGCAGGAGATGGTATAGGCTACCTGGTATCTGAAACCATCAGTTTTCTGGTTGCCGGCAGTACATCGGCCTGTGGAAAAACTACTTAAAAACTGACACTAGCAAAGCCAGTGCCTGACACAGATGCTGACATCTATGCTTCTGAGTACTGATGTACTTTGTTGTATACTAATCCTGTCTCCATACAGTCGTTATCCCGTTTCAGGTAAGACCCAAATGCAGACTGTGTTGAAGTAACAATGTTTATTACAGCAACAGCGGCAGGCAAACGACAGGTCAAGGCAGGCAGGAGTCGATAATCCAGGGTAGTGGGGCAAAGGTACAGGACGGCAGGCAGGGTCAGGTCAGGCAGAGGTTGGTAATCCAGAGTAGGGGCAAAGGTACAGGATGGCGGGCAGGGTCAGGTCAGGCAGAGGTTGGTAATCCAGAGTAGGGGCAAAGGTACATGGGAAGGATGGCGGGCAGAGGGTCAGGTCAGGCAGAGGTTGGTAATCCAGAGTAGGGCAAAGGTACAGGACGGCGGGCAGGGTCAGTCAGGCAGAGGTTGGTAAATCCAGAGTAGGGGCAAAGGTACAGGAAGCGGGCAGGGTCAGGTCAGGCAGAGGTTGGTAATCCAGAGTAGGGGCAAAGGTACAGGACGGCGGGCAGGGTCAGGTTCAGGCAGAGTTGTAATCCAGAGTAGGGGCAAAGGTACAGGACGGCGGGCAGGGTCAGGTCAGGCAGAGGTTGGTAATCCAGAGTAGGGGCAAAGGTACAGGACGGCAGGCAGGCTCAGGGGCAGGCAGAGTGGTCAGGCAGGCGGGCTCAGAGTCAGGACAGGCAAGGGTCAAAACCAGGAGTGCGAGAAAAAGAGAGACTAGAAAAAGCAGGAGCTGAGACAAAACACTGGTTGAATTGGCAACAGACAAACAGGGAACACAGGTATAAGTACCCAGGGGAAAATGGGGAAGATGGGTGACACCTGGAGGGGGGTGGAGACAAGCACAAGGACAGGTGAAACAGATCAGGGCGTGACAGTCTTCTGTAAAGCCTTATTCTCCCCATGTCTTTTCAACGGGATTAACTGATGATGAATCAGAAAAGGATAGTTTCTGAATTACTCAATGACCTTCAGGTTTTACGTAGACACACCCATACCCACGTGTTGATCATCATGTTGTTATTGTCAGAATGTAGAACAAGAAGAACACCTCAGTATAAAGATACAATTAAAACATTTGTAACTTCCTGTCATCAAACATAATTTAAAATTAGCTCAGTCTTCTCAGGTAAGGCTGACCTGAACTAGCCTACAGTAATTAGGAAATTCAACACCACAATTTTGAGGCTCTTTTCTAAAACAAGACTTCCTTTCATGACTTCCTGTCTTCAAACATTCAATCAAAATGGCCTCCGTCCTTTTGTATAAGAATAAGACAGATCTGAGCTACATTAAGGTAATTAAGCAATAAGGCTCAAGAGGCCATGCTATTTCATGATATAGTCATAGGTAAATGGTGTTTAACCCGACACGAGGCAGAGGGCCAGTCAAACTATTTACCTGTGACCAGGGGCACAACTTTCACTGGGGAAGGGGGAGACATGTCCCCCCCACATTCTGAAATTGCATTTTTGTCCCCCACAGTTTTATCATTGGAATGTGATACAAAACGAGGCAATGGTTTGCTTCAGGACCATGCGGACTTCTCCGAGCAGTCGGGTAGGCTGTTTGGAGTGTTTATCCTGCTGGATAAAAAATATATGTAAAAAATAATGTCCCCCCCACTTCCTGCCTGTGACTAAATTCAAAATATAGCACAGACTCGCGTGCCTTATTGCTTTTATAAAATGGTTACTAACAAATTAAAATAACAATGAATAACATATTTTAACACAACTCAAAAACAACGAGAAGCTTTTGGGTAAAATAACAGCTGAAAATTAAGGAAGATAATGGTTCAGACATGATTATACTGATACCGTCGACCATATTTATAGATTGCTTTTTATAAATAATGTTTTGCTGTTACATTTAACCTCCTTAGGAGGTGAAGTCAGAGGACAGCATGCGGGAGAAGTCGGAGATCAAGAATGTACGAGTTTCCCACTAGTAATTACAAGTTGGAAGGGTGTTCAAGTGGATTTTTCCCAGTAGTATGTGGTTAATACCACCTTCCCACTTGGTTATGAACGCAGCATCAGGGGTGGTTTATTTAAGCAATAAGACCCAAGGGGATGTGGTATATGGCCAATATACAATGGCTAAGGGCTGTTCTTAGGCACGATACAGCCCTTAGTCGTGGTATATTGGCCATATACCACAAACCTCCGAGGTACCTTATTGCTAATATAAACTGGTTACCAGCATAATTAGAGCAGTAAAAATACATGTTTTGTCATACCTGTGGTATACAATCTGATGTACAACAGATGTCAGCCAATTAGCATTCAGGGCTTGAACCACCTAGTTTATAATTAAGCAATAAGGCATGAGGGGGTGTGGTCGTGCCTAAGAACAGCCCTTAGACGTGGTATATTGGCCATATACAACCAACACCCGAGGTGCCTTATTGATATTATAAACTACCAATGTAATTAGAAGAGTAAAAAAAATTTTTTTGTCGTATCCTCCAATCAGCATTCAGGGCTTGCACCACCTGGTTCATAATTAAGCAATAAGTCCCGGGGGGTGGGGTCAATAGGGTTAGGGCTGTTCTTATGCACAACGCAACGCAAAGTGCCTGGATACAGCCCTTAGCCGTGGTATATTGGCCATATACCACAAACCCCCGAGGTGCCTTATTACTATTATAAACTGGTTACAAACGTAATTAGAAGAGTAAAACATTTTTGGGGGTCATACCCGTGGTATACGGTCTGATATACCACGGCTGTCAGACAATCAGCATTCAGGGCTCTAACCACCCAGTTTATAATGCCCATTATAAACTGTGTGGTTCGAGCCCTGAATGCTGATTGACAAAACATGTATTTTTACTGCTCTAACTACGTTGGTAACCCGCTTATAATAGCGGCTAAGGGCTGTATCCAGGCACTACGCGTTGCGTAATGTCTAAGAACAGCCCTTAGCCGTGGTATATTGGCCATATACCACACCCCCTTGGGCCTTATTACTTAAATATACAACACCTCCTCAGGCCTTATTGCTTAATCGTAACGTGTGTCAATAGACTGTGGGATCCAATGACTTACAAGGTGTGCAGATATTGATTGATGATTTCGCAGGTGTTCAAAACATTCAAATTCCGATAGGGGAGGGGATATTTCGCCCATAGACTTGAATTGACAGCCACATAAAACACACACACACACACACACACACACACACACACACACACACACACACACACAGCCACACACACACAGCCACATAAAACACACACACACACACACACACACAGCCACATAAAACACACACACACACACACACACAGCCACATAAAACACACATTCACACACACAGCCACATAAAACACACATTCACACACACATCACTTGGATATATACTATATAAACAAAAGTATGTGGACACGCCTTCAAATGAGTGGATTCAGCTATTTCAGCCACACCCTTTGCTGACAGGTGTATAAAATCGAGCACACAGCCATGTAATCTCCATAGGGAAACATTGTCAGTAGAATGGCCCATACTGAAAAGCTCAGTGACTTTCAAGATGGCACTGTCATATGATGCCACCTTTCCAACAAATGTATGCCATGCTAAAGCTGCYCTGGTCAACTGTAAGTGCTGTTATTGTGAAGAGGAAACATCTAGGAGCAACAATGGTTCAGCTGCGAAATGGGAGACGCCACACAAGCTCACTGAACGGGACCGCCGACTGCTGAAGCACATAGTGCGTAAAAAATGTTTGTCCTCGGTTGCAACACTCACTACCGAGTTCCAAACTGTCTCTGGGAGCAACGTCAGCACAAGAACTGTTCGTCGGGAGCTTCATGAAATGGATTTCCATGGCCGAGCAGCCGCACACAAGCCTAAGATCACCATGTGCAATGCCAAGCGTCAGCTGGAGTGGTGTAAAGCTCGCAGCCATTGGACTCTGGAGCAGTGAAAACGCKTTCTCTGGAGTGATGAATCACGCTTCAACATTTGGCAGTCCAACAGACAAATCTGGGTTTGGCGGATGCCAGGAGAATGCTAGCCAGACTGCGATGCGAGCCAGGCCTAATTGGTGGAGGAATAATGGTCTGGGGCTGTTTTTCATGGTTTGGGCTACGCCCCTTAGTTCCAGTGATGGTAAATCTTAACGCTACAGCATACAATGATATTCTAGATGATTCTGTGCTTCCAACTTTGTGGCAACAGTTTGGGGAAGGCCCTTTCCTGTTTCAGCATGACAATGTAACCGTGCACAAAGCGAGGTATATACAGTATTGATTTGTTGAGATCGGTGTGGAAGAACTTGACTGGCCTGCACAGAGCCCTAACTTAACCCCATCAAACACCTTTGGGATGAATTAGAAAGYCGAATGCAAGCCAGGCCTAATCGCACAACATCAGTGCCCGACTTCACTAATGCTCTTGTGGCTGAATGGAAGCAAGTCCCCGCAGAAATGTTTCAACATCTAGTGGAAAGCCTTTTCCAGAAGAGTGGAGGCTGTTATAGCAGCAAAGGGGGGACCAACTCCATATTAATGCCCATTATTTTGGACTGAGATGTTCGACGAGCATGTGTTCACATACACTACATGACCAAAAGTATTTGTTGTACTTGAAACACTTGACATTGCATACCACCTAGTGGTCAAAACAATATCCTGCACCAGGGCTATTCAATAACTGACCCTAGGGCTGAGGAACTACTACCCATATAGCCTTATGGTGTCATATTTGCAGAGGACTTGTATTACTATTAAAATGTCCGTTATTTAATTATTGGGTGTTTAAGACAACTGGGAACTAAAAAAATGAGGTTAAATCATGACGCCAGTGATCTTCAAGCAGGAAAGTCAGAGCTCTAGAAAGAGGCCAGAGTTGTTTATGGATATCATATTATATTGCACAGTGAATATAAGATGTGAGTGTTTGGTTGCACATTACACGGTCAAACCAAGTTAAATGCATAGTATTTGGTGAGTGTTTGCTTGTACAGTATATGCTGTACCTAGTGTGGCTGCGGACAGGGCAAGAAGCTATAGGAATGATGTGCAGTGGGGAGAACAAGTATTTGATACACTGCCGATTTTGCAGGTTTTCCTACTTACAAAGCATGTAGAGGTCTGCAACAAAAATCCAGAAAATCAACATTGTATGATTTTTAGTAATTCATTTGCATTTTATTGCATGACATAAGTATTTGATACATCAGAAAAGCAGAACTTAATATTTGGTACAGAAACCTTTGTTTGCAATTACAGAGATCATACGTTCCTGTAGTTCTTGACCAGGTTTGCACACACTGGCAGCAGGGATTTTGGCCCACTCCTCCATACAGACCTTCTCCAGATCCTTCAGGTTTCGGGGCTGTCGCTGGGCAATACGGACTTTTCAGCTCCCTCCAAAGATGTTCTATTGGGTTCAGGTCTGGAGACTGGCTAGGCCACTCCAGGACCTTGAGATGCTTCTTACGGAGCCACTCCTTAGTTCCCTGGCTGTGTGTTTCGGGTCATTGTCATGCTGGAAGACCCAGCCACGACCCATCTTCAATGCTCTTACTGAGGGAAGGAGGTTGTGTGCCAAGATCTCGCGATACATGGCCCCATCCATCCTCCCCTCAATACGGTGCAGTCGTCCTGTCCCCTTTGCAGAAAAGCATCCCCAAAGAATGATGTTTCACCTCCATGCTTCACGGTTGGGATGGTGTTCTTGGGGTTGTACTCATCCTTCTTCTTCCTCCAAACACGGCGAGTGGAGTTTAGACCAAAAAGCTCTATTTTTGTCTAATCATACCACATGACCTTCTCCCATTCCTCCCCTGGATCATCCAGATGGTCATTGGCAAACTTCAGACGGGCCTGGACATGCGCTGGCTTGAGCAGGGGGACCTTGCGTGCGCTGCAGGATTTTAATCCATGACGGCGTAGTGTGTTACTAATGGTTTTCTTTGAGACTGTGGTCCAGCTCTCTTCAGGTCATTGACCAGGTCCTGCCGTGTAGTTCTGGGCTGATCCCTCACCTTCCTCATGATCATTGGATGCCCCACGAGGTGAGATCTTGCATGGAGCCCCAGACCGAGGGTGATTGACCGTCATTTTGAACTTCTTCCATTTTTTAATAATTGCGCCAACAGTTGTTGCCTTCTCACAAAGCTGCTTGCCTATTGTCCTGTAGCCCATCCCAGCCTTGTGCAGGTCTACAATTTTAGCCCTGATGTCCTTACACAGCTCTCTGGTCTTGGCCATTGTGGAGAGGTTGGAGTCTGTTTGATTGAGTGTGTGGACAGGTGTCTTTTATACAGGTAACGAGTTCAAACRGGTGCAGTTAATACAGGTAATGAGTGGAGAACAGGAGGGCTTCTTAAAGAAAAACTAACAGGTCTGTGAGAGCCGGAATTCTTACTGGTTGGTAGGTGATCAAATACTTATGTCATGCAATAAAATGCAAATTACTTAAATCATACAATGTGATTTTCTGGATTTTTGTTTTAGATTCCGTCTCTCACAGTTGAAGTGTACATATGATAAATTACAGACCYCTACATGCTTTGTAAGTAGGAAAACCTGCAAAATCAGCAGTGTATCAAATACTTGTTCTCCCCACTGTATGCAGTGTGACATTGAACACACCTGGGAAAATAGATTGCAGTATGTGGAGTCTTTTCTTTTTATTGAACATACTGTGTACACTCTAATCTCCAACACCTGCTCAAAGCAACTGGATGTATGTATATTCCTCTCTGTGTGTATATCTGTCTTTTGGAGGGGTTGGGACTGGGATAAAGTAGAAGACAAATGTGTTGGACATTCGTGTACTTTTGTTATCAATGTGATCACAAACATGTGAAACCATGTGTACAGACAAAACAGGGAGAMCAGCATAATCCTCATCATAAGGAACTTTATTGATCTTGCTGTAACAGTGTCCACTGGCATTGAAATTTCTCCCAAAAATGAAGTTAATTCAAATTAGAACAGCAGTTAGGTTTGTAGTTTCAAATCTCTTTTGCGACAAAATACAAACCATTCATATAGCTAATTCAAATTTATTTAGTAATTATCGGATTATGTTTAACATTTAGAATAGCCTGAAATAATGTATAAACTCATTTTCTCCTTTAATTTTGCAAATCTATCAAACCATGACCACAAACGGAAAGCCAGTTWTCCAAATGGTAAATCTTTATAAAATCCTTTACCAGAAAGACCCAAAACGCAACAAAGTCAGGCTTGTATTGGTGATGGATAGATATTCAAGGCTTGGAATGATGATGAAATTCTCAGCTAATTAGAATTTAAATCAGTCACATCATCCCTTATGAGTTTAATTGCTGGTAACTAACGGACTACAAAACAGRCAGGTAAGAGCATATCCATTTTTGTTTTTTTTATGAACATTTTACCCAAACAATGACAAAGGTTCTGAAAAGGATAAGTAATATCAATCCCTTTGACAGAGGATTCTAAGGCCAGTACTTTGATCTACAAAGTAGTAGATGTTGTACAGTTTCTTAGGCCCCATTATAAAATGTCTAAAGCAGTAAAGACGGCTTTGTTTACAGTGTACTCTGGTATTAAGGACACATACAGAATGGTCAGTTTAGATTACTGCCTTGACTTGGGCGTCTACATTTTGTTAATGGTTAAGAATATCTCTGGTTACCTTTAGACTCTTTTCCTTGTTGTGTGGCTGAAGTACATACAATACATATACGGCAGTTGGTAACCCTGAGACCTATTCAAATAGACCTGCAGAGTCTTCCGCTAGGTCTCAGGGTTAGCCATAGCCTGGTAGCCCAGTCAGTTTGTATTGTAGCCAACTCCTCTTTGTGTTTCATTGTCATGCCAAACTATGGCTTGACAACGATAGAAGAGTTGGCAACAACACATGCAGGCTACATTCCAATATCCACACTACCATACCACTTAGGATGCATGTCAAATACATTGCTTCATTCTAAGTGGTATGCTAGCATGGACATTGAAACAGAGCCACAGTATGGGGCCAAGTTGGCCGTACAGTTAACGTATTACATGGTATAGTTTTTCTGCGTGGTTTACATACATCACACCCAGTGACGGCGAGACAGAGAGCTAAAGAAGATGGCTGCTGTGAGAGCTCACAACATTGGTTTCTACAAGCCAAGCCACTGGCGCACAGCACAGGAACCAGGTTTGTTTCTTCTTCTGTTCCGGTGTGGTTCCTCAGGTGAGGTCAGATGTCCATCTCAAACTGAGCATCCTCACCTTTTAAAACACAAGAACACAAATACAATGTCATCTGTACTCTAAAGCAGGGGGTGTAATACCTTTGTTATTACTAATTTGACTCAGGGGTTCCATGATAAAACATGGTTGACATGGACTACAGAGAGAGAGAGAGCATGTTGTATGGCATGACAACAGTAGTCAGAGGATATGGCACCCACTGACCGGTGGCTGTCTTGCCATGACTGTTGTGGGGTTTGATGTGGTTGTTGGCCTCGTTCCTTCTGTTCTCGGTCAGGACGTTGAGGCTGGTCACCCCGGGGATGATGGGCAGATGGGCCGGGGGGGTCTGGGCGATGGGGGAGTTACGCCGGTCCAATAGGAACTTACGGTCGTAGATGATCCTGGTCCCTATGATAGAGGAGAGTGATTATTTAATAACATCTGACATATTAGTTACAACCATCGAATGTATAGAAATAAACCTGTTTAGTTCGTTACATATTTACTGTAAATACCCATTTTAATCAAAAGATGGCGTGTCATGTACAACATGGCCTAGGCACCTACATCAGATGCTGGGATAATTGTTTACAGTATCGTCAAACAAAAAGCTGTAAACAAAAAGCAGAGGCCTTAACTTTCTATAAACATTATTTCAATAAAAGTGCAATATTTATTTAAATGCAAAAGCACTGTCTGGGACAATGAAATTCAGATACTTCCTCAAACCAGCCATGCATGTATGAATATATGAATACATTGTAACTACCTACAGTGCCTTCAGAAAGTATTCACACCCCTTCACTTTTTCCACATTTTGTTGTGTTACTACGGAAGTCCAGAGATCATATGAATTAAAAAAAATATATACCCTCATTATGTTGAGAATCCAACTTATTTATCTCATGATCACGACATCACAAAAGTTGTTTTTGTCAAGATCACAAGATTAACTCTATAAATACAAATAGACGCATTGATGATTGACAGTATGGCTGAGGAGGCAGAGCCCATGGTGGATCAGCGCATATGTTTTTATTGATTGCTACACTAAGGGATGGTACATTTAATCCTAACATCATGCTTTCATTTGTGTTTGGCACTCATTATCAGTTTATAAGTTAGAATGTTAACAAGCTAAATGTCTTATCTTGAGCCAAGAGCTCATGGGGCATCTGAGCCTTCGTGGGGCAATTAAGCCCCAAACGATGCCTAACAGGCAGCCCTGTCTCCCAGGCTGTATGCCACCCCCAAGACCACAGTCAACCGCATGGAAGCAACAATGTAACTAACTTGGCTAGTCTTGTGAGCGAGCTAGCTAGTTAGCCTTTGTTGCTAGCGTGTTATATATGCTGGTTGTTAGCTTTCATAACATATGTTTATAATTGTACGGGACACTTTATGTTTTATAGATAATATTTAAAATGTACAGAGTGGGTGAGCTCCATTTCTGACAGGATGATAAGATTCAATAGCAGCCTCAGAGGCTGATAAGTCAGGATTCTACCTTGTAGGCTGTTTCATAGGTAAAGCTCCTTGCAGGCAGATTAGCAGTCAGGATGCATTATCTATATGATCAAGACTGGGTGCTCTCTATTCCTGACAGGCTGATCAGATTCATTAGAAGCCTCAGAGGCTGATGAGGCAGGATGCTACCTAGTTGGCTGTCTGCAAGGAGCCTTACACATGAAACAGTCTACAAGTATCCTGACATCAGCTGCTGAGGCTGCTATTGAATCTGATCAGCCTGCCAGGAATAGAGCTCACCCCCTGGATCAGATATGCATATGGCTATAAAGCACTTTCACAGCTAATCTACCTGCAATAAGACTTGCCTATAAAAACAGCCTCTAAGGCAGCTTCCTGACTTATCAGCCTCTGAGGCTGAAATTTAATCGGATAAGCCTGTCAGGCATGGGGCTCACCCAATGTAAATATTACCCACAAACATGAAGCATCCCTTATAATTATACACATATCAATTATGCAAGCTAACAACCAGCATAGATAACAAGCTAGCTAACAAGACTATCTAGCTAGCTCACAAAACTAGCCAGGTTAGCTCTGTAGTTCCTTGCATGCGATTGACTGTGGTCTTGGGGGCGGCACGCAGCTTAGGAGACAGTGCTGCTTGTCAGGTATCATTCAGGGCTCAAATGCCCCACATTGCACTCAACAAAGCCATAGGGCTCCTTGATGAAGTTGTTATTTTGCATCTGAACAAATGAATGGATGATGCATGGTACTTTTGATTATCTTGTGATCTTCGCAAAACAACTTTTGTTATGTAGTGATAAGATAAATACGTTGTGATCGACATAACGAGGGAACAATTTTTTTAAATTAATTTGTCCTCTCTGGCCTTCCACGTGTTACAGTCTGAATATAAAATGGATTAAAATKAGATTTTGTGTCACTGGCCTACATACAATACCCCATAATGTCAAAGTGGAAATATGTTGTAAGATTTTTTTACTAATTAATAAAAAATGAAATGTCGTGAGTCAATAATTACACTTTGTTATTGCAAGCCTAAATAAGTTCAGGAGTAAACATGTGCTTAAGTCCCATAATAAGTTGCATGGACTCACTATGTGTGCAATAATAGTATTTAACATGATTTTTGAATGACTACCTAATTTCTGTACCCCACACATTACATTTTCTGTAAGGTAAGAAAAAATGTTTTTGTGAACTAACGATCGCACTTGACTCTTTTCCCCTTTACTAGCGCTGACTTTGCTGATAGCTRCTTTGAGGAACATTTGACTTATTATCACTGTGATTCTCCCACCTAGCTGTCTTAAGATGAATGCACTGTAAGTCGCTCTGGATAACAGCATCTGCTAAATGACTCAAATGTAAAAAGGTCCTGAGTCAAGCATTTCAACCACAAAGACCAGGGAGGTTTTCCAATGCCTTGCAAAAGGCACCTATTGGTAGATGGGTGAATTTTTTGTTGTTGTTGCAAACATTGACTATCCCTTTGAGCATGATGAAGTTATTAATTCCACTTTGGATAGTGTATCAATACATGCAGTCACGACAAAGATATAGGCGTCCTAACTCAGTTGCCGGAGAGGAAGGAACAAGCTCAGGGATTTCACCATGATGCCAGTGGTGACTTTTAAACCGTTAGAGTTTAATGGTTGTGATAGGAGAAAACTGAGGATGTATCAACAACATTGATACATGTGAAAAGAGTGAAAAGAAGGAAGCCTGTACAGAAAATAAAATATTCCAAAACATGCATCCTGTTTGTAATAAGGCACTAAAGTAAAACTGCAAAAAAGGTGGCAAAGAAATGAACTTTGTCTTGAATACAAAGCGTTGTTTGGGGAAAATCCAATACGTCACTGAGTACCACTTCATATTTTCAAGCATGGTGGTGGCTGCATCATGTTATGGGTGTGGGTGTGAATGTCATCGACAAGGACTAGGGAGTTTTTTTTATGATAAAAAGAAATAGAGCTAAGCACAGGCAAAATCCTAGAGGAAAACCTGTTTCAGTCTGCTTTCCAACAAACACTGGGAGACAAATTCACCTTTCAGCAGGACAATAACTTAAAACACAAGGCCAAATATACACTGGAGTTGCTTACCAAGACGACATTGTATGTCCCTGAGTGGCTTAGTTAAGGTTTTGGACTTAAATCGGCTTAAAAATCCATGGCAAGACATAAAAATGGCTGTCTAGCGATGATCATCAACCAACTTGACAGAGCTTGAAGAATTTGCAAATATTGTACAATCCGGTTGTGTAAAGCTCTTAGAGACTTACCCCGAAAGACTCACAGCTATAATCGGTGCCTAAGGTGATTCTAACATGTATTGACTCAGGGGGTTGAAATCTTATGTAATGAAGATATATTAGTGTTATATTTTATTATAATAAAATATATACAGTGGGGAGAACAAGTATTTGATACACTGCCGATTTTGCAGGTTTTACTACTTACAACGGCATGTGAGAGGCTCTGTCATTTTTATCATAGGTAACTTCAACTGTGAGAGACGGAATCTAAAACAAAAATCCAGAAAATCACATTGTATGAATTTTTAAAGTAATTAATTTGCATTTTATTGCATGACATAAGTATTTGATACATCAGAAAAGCAGAACTTAATATTTGGTACAGAAACCTTTGTTTGCAATTACAGAGATCATACGTTTCCTGTAGTTCTTGACCAGGTTTGCACACACTGCAGCAGGGATTTTGGCCCACTCCTCCATCCAGACCTTCTCCAGATCCTTCAGGTTTCGGGGCTGTCGCTGGGCAATACGGACTTTCAGCTCCCTCCAAAGATTTTCTATTGGGTTCAGGTCTGGAGACTGGCTAGGCCACTCCAGGACTTGAGATGCTTTTACGGAGCCACTCCTTAGTTGCCCTGGCTGTGTGTTTTCGGGTCGTTGTCATGCTGGAAGACCCAGCCACGACCCCATCTTCAATGCTCTTCTGAGGGAAGGAGGTTGTTGGCCAAGATCTCGCGATACATGGCCCCATCCATCCTCCCTCAATACGGTGCAGTCGTCCTGTCCCCTTTGCAGAAAAGGTCCCCAAAGAATGATGTTTCCACCTCCATGCTTCACGGTTGGGATGGTATTCTTGGGGTTGTACTCATCCTTCTTCTTCCTCCAAACAACGGCGAGTGGAGTTTAGACCAAAAAGCTCTATTTTTGTCTCATCAGACCACATGACCTTCTCCCATTCCTCCTCTGGATCATCCAGATGGTCATTGGCAACACTTCAGACGGGCCTGGACATGCCGCTGGCTTGAGCAGGGGGACCTTGCGTGCGCTGCAGGATTTTAATCCATGATGGCGTAGTGTGTTACTAATGGTTTTCTTTGAGACGTGGTCCCAGCTCTCTCAGGTCATTGACCAGGTCCTGCCGTGTAGTTCTGGGCTGATCCTCACCTTCCTCATGATCATTGATGCCCCACGAGGTGAGATCTTGCATGGAGCCCCAGACCGAGGGTGATTGACCGGCATCTTGAACTTCTTCCATTTTCTAATAATTGCGCCAACAGTTGTTGCCTTCTCACCAAGCTGCTTGCCTATTGTCCTGTAGCCATCCCAGCCTTGTGCAGGTCTACAATTTTATCCCTGATGTCCTTACACAGCTCTCTGGTCTTGGCCATTGTGGAGAGGTTGGAGTCTGTTTGATTGAGTGTGTGGACAGGTGTCTTTTATACAGGTAACGAGTTCAAACAGGTGCAGTTAATACAGGTAATGAGTGGAGAACAGGAGGGCTTCTTAAAGAAAAACTAACAGGTCTGTGAGAGCCGGAATTCTTACTGGTTGGTAGGTGATCAAATACTTATGTCATGCAATAAAATGCAAATGAATTACTTAAAAATCATACAATGTGATTTTCTGGATTTTTGTTTTAGATTCCGTCTCTCACAGTTGAAGTGTACCTATGATAAGAATTAACAGACCTCTACATGCTTTGTAAGTAGGAAAACCTGCAAAATCGGCAGTGTATCAAATACTTGTTCTCCCCACTGTATATACTGTATATATATTCTTTTTTTATGTTCGAAATTGAATTCCACTTTAACACTAGAGTATTTTGTGTGGATCGTTGACGAAAAAATGACATTGAAATGCATTTTAATCTCACCTTGTAACATTTTTTTTTGAAAAAGGCAAGGTGGTTGAATACTTTCTGAAGGCATTGTAATAAATAACATATTGCACTGTTACAAATGTAGCCAACATGATTCAGAATCATTGCGTTGAACACCAACCAATCACATTGCCAAAGGTGACCGCAGGGTCTGAGCAAACCTTTGTTTTTGTTTTGAACGCTTGGAGGATGCCTTGACATGCAATCGGTCTAGCTACTGTAGGCCACAATGCACGACAGTGCATAGCGAAATGGCGACAGTTGCTGAAACATACATCATATCAGTAATAAGATACAATTTATCGGTTCGGGTTGATTTTACCTCCCGGAGTTGTTGAAAATAAAGTGCCTCCAGGGGTGGTGCAATAATCATGAGGTAGCTGTGTTCTATCGTTGATCAACACCGTCCTGGTTGGAATGGCCCTGCTTTCGCTAAGCTGACGACTGGTAGACGACGACATTTCACCCCCGGTTTAGTGACTGGTCAGACGGTGTTGCAATCTGTAGGTGGTTGATGCCTAACCTGACGGACGGTGGAACCCAGGACCTTTTCCCTTTCTATCTTATCTCTTCCCAAGGCTTTCTTGTCGCTCCTCTCTTCCTCCCAGCCGTCAGTACATCCCCACTCCCTCCGCCAGGCAGGAAAAACAACACAAGCAGACCGGATATGATGTCAATGAACGAGAGCCACCACACGTGTTAAGAAAGAAAAATATTATTAAAAAATATATATATATTTGATGTAGGTTGAGGCCATATAGACCATGGTTCGCCAACTGGCGGCCCGTAGGTGATTTTATTGGGCCCCCCAAAGTATGCATTTTTTTTTGGGGGGGGGGACATAAAAGACTGTAAAAACATCAGCAAATCAGCTCCAAGTGATTTTAAGTTTGGAAATCTGTTMCAAAGTATTCCCACACACAATAGAGAGATATATGTGATTGTATACAAATGTAAGCAAAGTTTTAAATTATTATGTTTTAGTCAAATATTATATCTGTTTGGGATTCTTGCGGTCAATTTGCAGTCTGACCATCGAAAAATCCCCCACGGTTGAATCTATACTGGGCTTTATTACAGACATAAATTCTCCTCCGTTTCATCAGCTGTCCGGGTGGCTGCCCTCAGACGATCCCGCAGGTGAACAAGTCGGATGTGGAGGTCCTTGGCTGGCGTGGTTACACTTGGTTGGATGTACTGCCAAATTCTCTAAAACGACTTTGGAGGCGGCATATGGTAGAGAAATGAACATTAAATTCTTTGGCAACAGCTCTTGTGGACATGCCTGCAGTCAGCATGTCAAGTGCACGCTCCCTCAAAACTTAAGACATCTGTGGCGTTGTGTGACAAAACTGCACATTTCTGGGATCTTTTATTTCAGCTCATGAAACATGGCACCAAGACTTTACATGTTGGGTTTATATTTTTGTTCAGTGTAGTTGATGATTCCTGCCATAGACTGTAATAATAATTGTTGAGGCCAAGTGCATCTTCTTCTCTGGTTCCGGGCAATGTTGCTTTACCGTTTCCATGTAGCACGCGATCTACATTTAACAAACGAAAGTCTGATTTATGGCAGAAGAAGAATGCATAGTTTTAGTGGATTCATATGTTATCAAGATAGAAGATATCATGATATCTCCCATATTGAAGAAAATGTACAGTAGAATGGGTTGGAGACCTGACTTATTTTCAGCTGGTTTGCAAAAAACCTATGGTTACATGCACACAATAATGCTATTATTGTGGATAGCAGGGGTACAACTTTCACTGGGGACAGGAGGGTCATGTACCCCCCCACATTCTAAAATTGCATTTTTATCCTGGTCGGGTAGGCTGTTTGGAGTGTTTATCCGACTGGATAAAAAATAAACAATAATAATTATGTCCCCCCCCCACTTCTAAAACCAAAGTTACGCCCTTGGTGGATAGTCCGATTAATATAATAGTTTGATTAAAATGTTTACATGCTTTCCCGAATAATTCGGTTTCCATGGACACATCTGAAATCAGGCTACCTGATGGCACTTTGATGAATGCTGTCACRCCCTGGCCATAGAGAGGTTTTTATTCTCTATTTTGGTTAGGCCAGGGTGTGACTAGGGTGGGCATTCTAGTTTCTTTATTTCTATGTTTTCTTTGTGTTTGGCCAGGTGTGGTTCTCAATCAGAGGCAGCTGTCTATCGTTGTCTCTGAGAACCATACTTAGGTAGCTCTTTTTTCCACCTGTGTTTGTGAAAAGTTGACTTTTGTTTAGGGCACATAGCCTGTAGCTTCACGGTTAGGTTTTGTAGTGTTTGTTGTTTTGTTCGGTGTCATTTTTATCAATAAAGAGAAAATGTACGCTCACCACGCTGCACCTTGGTCCTCTCCTTTCAACAGCCGTGACAAATGCAGAAAATAATCAACTCAAATGAACGTTCTACCACAGTGACCATGTTATTTTTGGGAAGCATATTTTATGGAACGCATGTCCTAATAGATCAGAAAACCAGGCAGGTGTTTTATGCTTACTTCAATTTAGATTTTACGCCGATTAAGATACAGAGTATGGTGTTTACATTACTATTGAAAAAAATGCTTACTTTCAAAATCAATTTGTCTAATTATTACTGTGCATGTAAACATACTCATTGATAAACTCTTATAAATGAACTGCAGTATCAGTACATACACACTAATAATTCAATATAGATATTTTTATAAATAATGTTTTGTAACATTTAACTGCCGGAAATGCTGTTATCGAGTTCTCCACCTGCTGTAGTGAAGCGGGTCAAGAGCTTTAAGTTCCTCGGGGTCCACATCACTAAGAAATGAACATGGTCCACACACACCAACACAGTCGTAAAGAGGGCAAGACAACACCTCTTCCCCCTCAGGAGGCTGAAAAGATTTGGCATGGGCCCTCAGATCCTCAAAGTTCTAAAGCTGGACCATTGAGAGCATCTTGACTGGCTGCATCACCGCTTGGTTTGGCAACTGCTTAGCATCTGACCGCAAGGCGCTACAGAGTGTAGAGCGTACGGGCCAGTACATCACTGGGGCCGAGCTCCTTGCCATCCAGGACCTCTATACCAGGCGGTGTCAGAGGAAGGCCCTAAAAATGTTGAACGACTCCAGCCACCCAAGTCAGAGACTGTTCTCTCTGGTATCGCACAGCAAGCAGTACCGATGCACCAAGTCTGGAACCAATAGGACCCGACCCTGAACTTCTACCCCCAAGCCATAAGAATACTAAATAGTTAACCAAATAGCTACACGGACTATCTGCATTGACCCTCTTTGCATTAGCTATTTTTACTCATCACATACGCTGCTGCTACTGTTTAGTATCTATCCTGTTGCCTAATCACTTTACCCCTACCTATATGTTCATATTTACCTCAATTACCTCGTACCCTGCACATCGACTCGGTACAGGTACCCCGTGTATATAGCCAAGCTATCATCAMAGACCATACAATATGAAGATAGGCAGAAACTGCTTCTCCAATAGAAATCCCCAATCACGCTTGTAGGCGATGTAATGGTGAAATTGGCAAGCTAAGCTCATGTGCAGAAACACTTYATCAGGTCTAATGGTTGCCTCGCGTTGATCTGCGCATATGCAGGCCGTCAAATCAAAGGTACTCCTTCCATATAAAGTTGTTTTTGAAGAAAATTCAAACATGTCAGTTTGTCATTTTCATGAAGTTGGAGTTATACTATGTTAAATTACTGAAGAGAAAATGAACAACTAAGGAAGAATTTTTCCCTTCTCTCATTGACTTCTTAAACCCCAAATCAGTATAGGGACAAAGTGGAGTCACAATTCAACGGCTCAGACACGAGAAGTATGTGGCAGGGTCTACAGGCAATCACGGACTACAAAAAGAAAATCAGCCATGTCACGGTCTTGCTTCCAGCTCCCTCCTTCTCCGTGGCCGACGTGAGTAAGATATTTAAACGAGTTAACCCTCGCAACGCAAGGCTGCCGGCCCAGACGTCATCCCTAGCCACATCCTCAGAGCATGTGCAGACCAGCTGGCTGGTGTGTTTACGGACATATTACGGAAATATTCAATCTCCCCCTATCCCAGGCTGCTGTCCCAACATGGTTTAAGATGGCCACCATTCTTCCTGTACCCAAGAATGCAAAGGTAACTGAATTAAATGACTATCACCCCATAGCACTCACTTCTGTGCATTGAGAGACTAGTCAAGGGTCATATCACCTCCACCTTACCTGCCACCTTAGACCCACTTAAATTTGCATACCACCCCAATAGGTCCACAGACGGTGCAATCACCATCACACTGCACACTGCCCTATCCATCTGGACAAGAGGAATACCTATGTAAGAATGCTGTTCATTGACTACAGCTCAGCATTCAACTCCATAGTACCCTCCAAGCTCATCATTAACTTTGAGGCCCTGGGTCTCAACCCCACTCTGTGCAATTGGGTCCTGGACTTCCTGACGGTCCGCCCCCAGGGAGTGAAGGTAGGCAACAACATCTCCACTTGGGGCGGCCCATCTCCACTTCGCTTATCCTCAACATTGGGGCCCCACAAGGGTGGGTGCTCAGCCCCCTCCTGTACTCCCTGTTCACCCATGACTGCGTGGCCATGCACGCCTCCAACTCAATCATCAAGTTTGCAGACGACACAACAGTAGTGGGCTTAATTAACAACAACGACGAGACAGCCTATAAGGAGAAAGTGAGGGCACTCGGAGTGTGGTGTCAGGAAAACAACCTCTCACTCAACATTAACAAAACAAAGGAGATGATCGTGGACTTCAGGAAACAGCAGAGGGAGCACCTCCCTATCCACATCGACGGGACAGCAGTGGAGAAGGGGGAAAGTTTTCAGTTCCTTGGCGTACACATCACGGACAAACTGAAATGGTCCACCCACATAGACAGTGTGGTGAAGAAGGCACAACAGCACCTCTTCAACCTCAGGAGGCTGAAGAAATTTAGTTTGTCACCTAAAACCCTCACCATTTTTTACAGATGCACAATTGAGAGCATCCTGTCGGGCTGTATCTCCACCTGGTACGGCAACTGCACCACCCACAACCGCAGGGCTCTAGAGGGTGGTGCGGTCTGCACAACGCTTCACCGAGGGTCAAACTACCTGCCCTCCAGGACACCTACAGCACCCGTTGTCACAGGAAGGCCAAAAAGATCATCAAGGACAACAACCACCCGAGCCACTGCCTGTTCACCCCGCTATCATCCAGAAGGTGAGGTCAGTACAGGTGCATCAAAGCTGGGACCGAGAGACTGAAAAATAGCTTCTATCTCAAGGCCATCACTGTTAAACAGCCGCCACTAACACAGAGAGGCTGCCTACATACAGACTTGAAATAAATTGGCTACTTTAATAAATAGATCACTAATCACTTTAATAATGCCACTTTAATAATGTTTATATATCTTGCATTACTCATCCAATATGTATATACTGTATTTTTATACCATCTTTTGCATTTTGCCTATTCCGCTCGGTCATCGCTCATCCATATTTTTAAATGTATATATTCTTATTCCATCCATTTACTTAGATTTGTGTGTATTAGGTAGTTGTTGTGGAATTGTTAGATTACTTGTTAGATATTACTGCACTGTCGGAACTAGAAGCACAAGCATTTCACTACACTCGCAATAACATCTGCTAACCATGTACAGTGGGGAGAACAAGTATTTGATACACTGCCGATTTTGCAGGTTTTCCTACTTACAAAGCATGTAGAGGTCTGTAATTTGTATCATAGGTACACTTCAACTATGAGAGACGGAATCTAAAACAAGAGATTCCGTCTCTCACAGTTGAAGTGTACCTATGATAAAAATTACAGACCTCTACATGCTTTGTAAGTAGGAAAACCTGCAAAATCGGCAGTGTATCAAATACTTGTTCTCCCCACTGTATCAAGGCGCCGGAGAAGATGGCTGACATTGTTTTTATTTGTATTTTTTWAATTATTCTGTACATAATGTTGCTGCTACCGTCTCTTATGACAGAAAATAACTTCTGGACATCAGAACAGCAAATAGTCACCACAAACTGGCAGAAGCTTTTTTTCCTTTAACGAGCCCGACGTGAAGGACATACTGCTTCCCGGGAACAGGCTCAAATCCCCGTTATTTGCACGAAGAGAAGACGGAGAAAAAGAGGACGGAGGTCGGGCTGCCTTCTGAGAATTCGTAGGCGATCGAAGAAACCTCCACTGCCTTCTATTCTACTAGCTAACTTGCAATCATTGGAAAATAAAATCGACGATCTATGAGGAAGATTAAACTACCAATGGGACATTAAAAACTGTAATATCTTATGCTTCACGGAGTTGTGGTTGAACAACGACATTATCAACATACAGCTGGCTGGTTATACGCTGTATCGGCAGGATAGAACAGCGGCATCTGGTAAGACAAGGGGTGGCGGACTATGTATATTTGTAAGAAAACAGCTTGTGCACAAAATCTAAGGAAGTCTCAAGGTTTTGCTCACCTGAGGTAGAGTATCTCATGATAAGCTGTAGACCACACTATCTACCTAGAGAGTTTTCATCTGTATTTTTCATAGCTGTCTACATACCACAACAGACCGATGCTGGCACTAAGACCGCACTCATTCCGCCATAAGCAAACAGGTGTCACGTTCCTAACCTTATTTCCTTTGTTCAGTCTTGTTTAGTTGGTCAGGACGTGAGCTGGGTGGGCATTCTATGTTATGTGTTTCTATGTTTGGTTTAGGGTTGTCAACTAGCCTGATATGGTTCTCAATCAGGGGCAGGTGTTTTACGTTGTCTCTGATTGGGAACCATATTTAGGTATATATATTTTGTTCTCACTGTTTGTTTGTGGGTGATTGTTCCTGTTCGTTGCATTCGATGTCTCTATGTTCACATGTTCAGGTCTGTAGCGTCGTTAGTTTCATTTCTGTTTATTGTTTTGTTCATGTTGTTAAGTGTTTCCAATAAATATGGAAACGTACCACGCTGCAATTTGGTCCTCCTCTCTTCCACCTAACGACGAAAGCCGCTACAACAGGAAAACGTTCATCCAGATGCGGCGCTCCTAGGGGCCGGGGACTTTAATGCAGGGAAACTTAAATCTGTTTTTACCAAATTTCTATCAGCATGTTAAATGTGCAACCAGAGGGAAAAAAAACTCCAGACCACCCTAGACCTCTAGACCACCCTAGACCTCTCCACACACAGCGACGCGTACAAAGCTCGACCTCCATTTGGCAAATCTGACCATGATTCTATCCTCCTGATTCCTGTTTACAAGCAAAAATTAAAGCAGGAAGCACCAGTGACTCGGTCTATAAAAAAGTGGTCAGATGAAGCAGATGCTAAACTACAGGACTGTTTTGCTAGCACAGACTGGAATATTTTCTGGGATTCTTCCGATGGCATTGAGTACGCCACATAAGTCACTGGCTTCATCAATAAGTGCATCGAGGACGTCGTCCCCACAGTGACTGTACGTACATACCCCAACCAGAAGCCATGGATTACATTCGCACTGAGCTAAAAGGTAGAGCTGCCGCTTTCAAAGAGGCGGACTCTAACCCGGAAGCTTGTAAGAAATCTCGCTATACCCTTCGACAAAGCATCAAACAGGCAAAGTATCAATACAGGACTAAGATCGACTCGTACTACACCGGCTCTGATGCTCGTCAGATGTGGCAAGGCTTGCAAACTCTTAGACTACAAAGGGAAGCACAGCTGCTAGCTGCCCAGTGACACGAGCCAACCAGACGAGCTAAATTACTTCTATGCTTGCTTCGAGGCAAGTAACACTGAAACATGCATAAGAGCATCAGCTGTTCTGGACGATCGTGCGATCACGCTCTCCGTAGATGTGAGAAGACCTTTAAACAGGTCAACATTCACAGGGCCAGACGGATTACCGGGATGCGCTGACCAACTGGTAAGTGTCTTCACTGACATTTTCAACCTCTCCCTGTCTGAGTCTGTAATACCAACATGTTTCAAGCAGACCACCACAGTCCTTGTGCCCAAGAACACTAAGGTAACCTGCCTAAATGACTACCGACCCGTAGCACTCACGTCTGCAGCCATGCTTTGAAAGGCTGATCATGGCTCACATCAACAGCATTATCCCAAAAACTCTAGACCCACTCCAATTTGCATACCACCCTAACAGATCCACAGATGATGCAATCTCTATTGCACTCCACACTGCCCTTTCCCACCTGGACAAAAGGAACACCTATGTGAGAATGCTATTCATTGACTACAGTTCAGCGTTCAACACCATAGTGCCCTCAAAGCTCATCAATAAGCTAAGCACCCTGGGCCTAAACACCTCCCTCTGCAACTGGATCCTGGACTTCCTGACGGGCTGCCCCCAGSTGGTAAGGTTAGGTAATAACACATCCGTCATGCCGATCCTCAACACAGAGGTCCCTCAGGGGTGCGTGCTCAGTCCCCTCCTGGACTCCCTGTTCACCCATAACTGCACGGCCAGTCACGACTCCAACACTGTCATTAAGTTTGCTGACGACACAACAGTTGTAGGCCTGATCAATGACGAGACAGCCTATAGGGAGGAGGTCAGAGACCTGGCCGTGTGGTGCCAGGACAACAACCTCTCCCTCAACGTGATCAAGACAAAGGAGATGATTGTGGACTACAGGAAAAGGAGGACTGAGCATGCCCCCCTTCTCATCGACGGGGCTGTAGTGGAGCAGGTTGAGAGCTTCCAGTTCCTTGGTGTCCACATCACGACAAACTGACATTGTCTAAGCACACCAAGACAGTCGTGAAGAGGGCACAACAAAACCTATTGCCCCTCAGGAGACTGAAAATATTTGGCATGGGTCCTCAGATCCTCAATAGGTTCTAAAGCTGCACCATCAAGAGCATCCTGACTTGTTGCATCACTGCCTGGTATGGCAACTGCTTGGCCTCCGACCACATGGCACAACAGAGGATAGTGCGTACAGCCCAGTACATCACTGGAGCCATGCTTCCTGCCATCCAGGACCTCTATACCAGGCGGTGTCAGAGGAAGGCCCTAAAAATTGTCAAAGACTCCAGCCAMCCTGGTCATAGACTGTTCTCTCTACTACCGCACGGCAAGTCTAGGTCCAAGAGGCTTCTAAACAGCTTCTACCCCTAAGCCATAAGACTTCTGAACATCTAATCAAATGGCTACCCAGACTATTTGCATTGCCCCCTCCCATTTTACTCCGCTGCTACTCTCTGTTAATATCTATGCATAGTCACTTTAATAACTCTACCTACATGTACATATTACCTTAATTACCTCGACTAACCGGTACCCCCGCACATTGACTCGGTACCGGTACCCCCTGTATATAGTTTTGCTTTGTTATTTTACCGCTGTTCTTTAATTACTTGTTTCTTTAATATTTATTTTTCTTATTTGTATTTTTAAACTGCATTGTTGGTTAGGGGCTTGTAAGTAAGCATTTCACTGTAAGGTCTACACCTGTTGTATTCGGCGCAAGTGACCATTTTTTGTTGTTGATTTGAACCATGTGTGTGTGGCCAATCAAATTTGATTTGATTTGATCCTGGCCTGGTCTGTTTGGTCTGCTTCGCAAGCATTTCCAGATGTCTTGCGATGTTGCACCTCTGGGTTTAGAAACTCTGTGTTATCGTTACTCATTGTGTATGTATTCCTCGTTTAACTATTATTCTATATTTTTCTCTCTGCATTGTTGGGAAGGGCATGTAACTAAGCCTTTCACTGTTAGTCTACACCTGTTATTTACGAAGCATGGGACAAATAAAATAAAATATTTAATTAATTTCCTTAGAAGATGATGTCAGCGGTCAACATGTGGGAGAAGTTGTGGGGCTTTCAAGATAACCTGGAACTCGAGTTCTAGAAAGATGCCCGAGTTTCTGACTTGAAATTCTGAGTTGGATGACCGGTCAAAATTATTTTTCCATATTTTTTTCCCCGAGTTCCCAGTTGTCTTGAACGCACTGATGTCGGACATAGGGGCTCCTGAGTGGCGCAGCGGTGTAAGGCACTGCATCTCAGTGCTTGAGGTGTCACTACAGACATCCTGGTTCGATTCCAGGCTGTATCACAACCTGGCTGTGATTGGGAGTCCCATAGGGCTGCGAGCAATTGGCCCAGCATCGTCCCGGGTTTGGCCGGTGTAGGCCGTCATTGTAAATAAGAATTTGTTCTTAATTAACTGACTTGCCTRGTTAAATAAAGGTAACGTTTTGAGTGTGGCAACTCGGGAACCTCAGTTAAAGTTTGCATATCGTTTTTTTTGTGTAGAGCTTCCTAATGGTTCATTGATACTTTCCAAGTGGTTCATTGATACTTTCCAAGAGATTGCAAATCACAGAGTTTCTGACTTCCGAGTTGTCTTGAACGCAGCATCAGGGATAATAGACGAGTTTCCCACTAGTAATTACCAGTTGGAGGGGCATTTAAGTGGATTTTTCACAGTCGTATGTGGTAAATACCACCTTCCCACTCGGTTAAGAACACAGCATAACATTTTGTTTGTGATGCTGCGTTAATAGGCAACTCAGATGTGCTATTCAGAAATAGGAAACGCAGACGTTTCCGAATGGGAAACTCGTTGTAGAAAGATAATACCCACGTTTCCCACTTGAAAGGTATCAGAATCAACCAATAGAAAGCTCAAAGCAAATAACTAGGTTTATTTTAACTCGGAGGTTCTGAATTTTGATAGCCCGTGAACTCGCCATCATGCGTTTATGATTATTCATTATGCGCAGTTGCAGCACACTTTCTAAGCTTTCTGTCTAGAAATGCGCATGTGCAATACAGTTCTAGGTGAACTTCTTTGGAACACTCAGTGCACTAGCCATCACTGCATCCTCGGCCCACCACAGACTAAACATGAGCTTCACAGTCGAAGAGAGGGGAAAACCCAATACTTTGAGCTATCGTTTGTTTTTCAGTAAGTGTGGTCCTCTTTTTAATGGAAATATAGCTTAAGTTAGCTTAGTTAATAGCTAGCTATAATACGGCAAGGATCGAGTCCATTGTGGATTTGCCGGCTTACTAGTGGGATCGGGCCCCACCTCCCACGTGTCACTTATTCATTAATTTCGCGTTGGTTTTATACTCCTAATGTCAAGTTCAAGTGTAGATTTCACAGGTATTTGCACCTAGTTAGGATCGTTGAGTATATGCATGCATCAGCGCTTTGACCTTTGCTCCCCATTTTAGTTGAGCAGACATACGGTAACTAGCAATTGCATGGACCAGTTTTGCCGGTTTGCTGGACATGAATTTGACTTACCGGTATCAAGATCCAATTCAGCTTTTTTAGTGTGTTAAATATATCCTGTCATTGTGGTATTTCTGATATTAGTTAGCCGGTCTTGTTGGGATACCACAACAGTAACCTCGATAAATCATAGTTTAGCTACTGTACGTGTGGGTTACGCCCAGTTTCAGTTTCTAAGATCAAGACTAGGCTTTAAGACCTGTCAAACAAAAGGTGTTTCTCATGTAACCAGTGTTAGCCTGAATGTGTTATTGTTCAAATGTGATGTAGCAGTCTTTCAAATTTGTTGCGTACAGTGCAGCCTTTATGATTGCGCATTTAATTACCATTACACTGGGGGTTAATTGCATCATGAATATCATGTGTAAGTGGTTGATTTTCTTACTTACATTCATACATTTACACACACTAAACTTAAAGGTCACTCATATTCTCCCATTCTCATGATGTATGTTGTCTGTTCTCTGTAGAAAATGCTGATGGAAAGTATGTCTCCCCATTCCATGACATACCTATGTATGCTGATGAGAGCCAGGTATGTTACCTTTATCCTGCTACAACGCCCCATTTACATATCACACACACACTGAATGGAGATGGGATATCAATTCAACCGCTTCTTTATAGAAAGATACCCACTTAGTCTAACTTTTGACTCATGGTTAAATCTGCAATATTAATCTTTTTGGGTGACCTGAACAAATGCACATAGAAATGTGAGTTGTAGATATGTCATTCTCATTGAAAGCAAATCTAAGAAGTGGTATATGTTGTTTTTATGTTCTCTATTTCTATGCTTCTCATTCTTAAGTTTCATTTTTGCATCTTTTACTTTCGGTTTTGTACACCAGCTCTAGCAAACTTATTAAGTGGTGCAGCTGTCTAAGGCACTGCATCCCAGTGCTAGAGGCGTCACTACAGACCCTAGTTTGATTCCAGGCTGTATCACAACTGGCCGTGATTGGGAGTCCCATAGGGTGGCGCACAATTGGCCCAGCGTCGTCCGGGTTAAAGGAATAGATGTATGGAAAGCAAATCAGCTATTTGGGCAGATTTGTTGCCACTCAAGACCGTTTTGCGTGGCTGATTGGGCTGCACTACGAGTTGATAGTAAGCCGGCTAGGTGTTGTGCTTCCTAATGGGTAACATTATTATTGTGTCGCTGGCAGTAGCTACGTGGAATTTTATTTCAAGTAGGATAGCAGAGTACACAAGAAATAACTCAAATTGATAACTAGGGTTGCAAAGGGTTTCCGGGAATTTTCCATGGGAATTTAAGCCTGGGAATTTTGCTTAAATTCATCAAAAAGTTTAGCTTATAACTGAACCTTTTTTGTGGGATACACATACGGCAATTCTAGGTCTTGTGGCATATTTTGTTTAAACTATCCCCAATTCAATGGAATTGCAACCCTCTGCATGCACAGTGCATTCTTCCATCACATGTACAGCTGATTCTCAAGGACTTGCACACTAATGAGATGCTTTGAGCCCACACTACTACACTGTCTGAGCCAAGGACTACATGCTTTCTGGTAAGTTTTGATTACAATACTGTGTGGGGTGAATATATTTTATGACATACATGCTTTTTTGTTAACTAGCAAATAGCCTACAGCAAAGTGTGTTATATCATTTCTAACTTGTTAACAATTTCTGCTAGTTAGTTTTTGCTACCATGTGGGTTTTAGCTTGCTTGAGCCTGCTAACTGAGTGTTAATTCACCTGTTTCCATACATGTTTCGTTTTAAAATATGTATCTGACAAAGGAGTTGTTTAATCTAACTGCTTAACTATTTATCTGTACATGGAATTGTATTTTTTATTTATTTACAATTTTTTAATAATCTTTACAGGAAAATGCCACGGGCACTCTGATGTGTGGAGACATTTCACTGCAGCTAATGTAGAAGGAAAAGCTGTGTACATTTGCAAATACTGTGCCAAATCATATGTGAAGAATGCCGATATGGACAGCCCCATCAAGAGGATGCTCCTGGATTATATATTTTGGGAGAGTGGTAAGCAGCCTGAAACCTATAGCAGTAGCCATTGCACAGATTGAGGGAGACAATGCCATACTGTCTGATGTTCAGACTCTGCTTGCAGATGTAAGAGAATAAATACGTACTGTCCTGACCACTTCACTGTCGCTMCAAGCAGAGGAAACTGCAGGGTTGAAAAATTGGTGGCCATCCGGGCTAATTTGAGCCTGACAACGGGCCATCCTCAACAAGGTTGGAAAGTGATAGTGAAGATGAGGCCTCAGAGTCTGATGTTCAAGAGGTGGACATTGAGGAGGTCCAGGGAGAAGACATGGACGCCTGAGAGGAAGACAACCAAAGCTTTAGTTTCTAGACTATCATTTTACAGATGTATATTGAAAACGTTTTTGGGAGATGTGATGGATCATTGGTGATCATTCAATATTCCCTTTCTTTTGTTGTTCAATGAAATCATCCCATGTGAAAAGTCAACTCATTTAATTAAAGTTCAATTCATAACTAAATTGTTTTTTTGACTTCTATTGGAAGGATTTAATCATTTGCAATTATGTCTAGTTATGATAAGGTAAAAGGTTTATGTTTCTGTCTCCATTATGATATGGTAAATATATCCAATGCAAAAAACATCTACATTTAATGGTATTCATTTGCATATATTTCCATGAATTCCCACAAAGTTTCCACCTCTGAATATTCCCCAAAAAGTTCAACCCTATTGATAACCATCTAGATGTCACCTTGATTACATACATACATAGTCAACTACTCAATGGGGAGGGCATGAACAGCAATAATACAGTAACAACACTGGGGCACAGTGCCCTTTGCTCCCGCTCGACAAGTACCTAATAGCCAATATCATGGTGACAGTCATAGTAAGCACACACATGCAACGCATGAAACAAGTACACCCATCATCAATCATTTTAATAACTAATAAACAGTCGTCAGTTTTATAACAGAAAATATACATTATGTGTGAAACTAACAGTGAAATATGACTCGTCCTCAGACTTAAAAACAGAAGTCCTGACTCGTGGTACGGTAGTTCAATATATAGTAGTTGCCTGGGGAGAGAACTACTGGTGGGGAGTCGACTCCAAAAGTATCAAATCCCTGACTCCTTGCCCGTCGACTCCTATTTCTGGGTGTCAAGCTTCGACTCCTCGACTCTTAAGATTCTGTATTTTTTGCAACAGAGAACTATTTTACGTGGTCTACTTGGAGAACACAAACTCTCATCTTTCACAGCAAAGAAAGACTGAGCTAGCGAGGGGAGAGAGGGATGGGAGGGGCATAGGCAGACATGTCGGCCACCAGGCAGACATTCAGAACAGTGCATTGGTAATCAAAAGATGTAGGCTATAGGCTATCGCAATGCTGTATTTTGCAATTTCTTGGATTGCAAGGTCTTGAGCAAGTTCACCAAAGTAGGGGATATCAGTGAGTATGCTGAGCTATTCTACACGTAACAGACCAAAAACCAAACACATACTAGAGTTTTTCATAGCGAACAGAAAGGAGAGCAGGTGAGGGAGAGTTCGGATCGGGGCAGGCAGAGAGACGGTCAGAACCGTGAGCACAGGCTATACCAGTGGTTCCCAACTTTTTTGGGTTACTGTACCACCAACTGAATTTTGCTCTGCCCGGAGTACCCCTGAAGTACTCCTCATGTACATTTTACCAGTAGGCCTACGGTCTCATTAGTTCAAGTACCCCCTGTGGATAGGACAAGTACTCCCAGGGCAGGGGTCCTAGAACCACTGGGCTATATTGTATCTTGGTAATCTGTATATATCATCCCATAAGATATTGCTTAAATAGTATTTATATATTCAAACAAAATAGCTCTTTTTATAGGCAAATGGGCAGCATCATGCTCATGTCAGTCCTCTTGATCACAAATGTCTTCCTAGTGTGCGCATTCGTTTCTGCGTGTTTTGGGAGTCGAGCAAGAGTCAACTCCTGCGACTCTACCTACAGAAGTCGGAGCCGACACCAAAAATCCTGAAGTCATTCACCACAAAAAACAACAGCTCAATCAAAACCGTCTAACCTATAGCAGAGCGGTCTCGATACACCCACTACTTTCCTTTCGACACACCCACCCGCCCATACACCAATTACCATATTGGGATGCAGCTACCCCCTTCTCCACCAGCTTCAAACAGCTGAAAATACAATGAAAATATATTTCACAGCAGTTTAGATGGTACAGTGATTCTCTACACCAGGTATTCCCAAACTGGGTACGGGGGTACGCCAAATAAAAATGTGATTCCATTTATATTTTCCAACAGGGCTATACATTTGGGTGAGGTTTTCTCGCCTGAGTAGCCTCGTTTCACTGCCAAAAATAAAATGAAGCCATCTAGTGTTCAGCGAAATAACAACACAATGTCAAATACAGGTAGCCAAGTCAAATTGTTTATTTTATTTCACCTTTATTTAACCAGGTAAGCTAGTTGAGAACAAGTTCTCATTTACAACTGCGACCGTGCCAAGATAAAGCAAAGCAGTGCGACACAAACAACGAATAAAACAATGGAATAAACAAGCGTACAGTCAATAACACAATAGAAAAAAAAGAAAGTCTATATACAGTGTGTGCAAATGGCGTGAGGAGGTAAGGCAATAAATAGGCCATAGTAGCAAAGTAATTACAATTTAGCAGATTAACACTGGAGTGATAGATGAGCAGATGATGTGCAAGTAGTGATACTGGTGTGAAAAAGAGCAGAAAAGTAAATAAAAACAATATAGGGATGAGGTAGGTGGATTGGGTGGGCTATTTACAGATGGACTATGTACATCTGCAGCGATCGGTTAGCTGCTCAAATAGCTGATGTTTAAAGTTAGTGAGGGAAATGTAAGTCTCCAGCATCAGCGACTTTTGCAATTCGTTCCAGTCACTGGCCGCAGAGAACTGGAAGAAAAGGCGGCCAAATGAGGTACTGGCTTTGGGGATGACCAGTGAGATATACCTGCTGGAGTGCGTGTTATGGGTGGGTGTTATCGTGACCAGTGAGCTAAGGCAGAGCTTTACCTAGCATAGATTTATAGATGACCTGGAGCCAGTGGGTCTGGCGACGAATATGTAGCGAGGGCCAGCCGACAAGAGCATACAGGTCGCAGTGGTGGGTGGAATAAGGGGTTTTGGTAACAAAACCGATGGCACTGTGATAGACTGCATCCAGTTTGCTGAGTAGAGTATTGGAAGCTATTGTGTAGATGACATCGCCCGAAGTCAAGGATCGGTAGGATAGTCAGTTTTACGAGGGTATGTTTGGCAGCATGAGTGAAGGATGCTTTGTTGTGAAATAGGAAGCCGATTCTAGATTTGATTTTGGATTGGAGATGTTTGATATGAGTCTGGAAGGAGAGTTTACAGTCTAGCCAGACACCTAGTTATTTATAGTTGTCCACATATTCTAGGACAGAACCGTCCAGAGTAATGATGCTAGTCGGACGGGCGGGTGCGGGCAGCGAACGGTTGAAAAGCATGCATTTGGTTGTACTAGCGTTTAAGAGCAGTTGGAGGCCACGGAAGGAGTGTTGTATGRCATTGAAGCTCGTTTGGAGGTTAGTTAACACAGT
This sequence comes from Salvelinus sp. IW2-2015, assembly GCF_002910315.2. Taxonomy (NCBI): domain Eukaryota; kingdom Metazoa; phylum Chordata; class Actinopteri; order Salmoniformes; family Salmonidae; genus Salvelinus; species Salvelinus sp. IW2-2015. The sequence continues at coordinate 47,908,236 of NC_036858.1, forward strand.
GTCCAAAGAAGGGCCAGATGTATACAGAATGGTGTCGTCTGCGTAGAGGTGGATCGGGGAATCACCCGCAGCAAGAGTGACATCGTTGATATATACAGAGAAAAGAGTCAGCCTGAGAATTGAACCCTGTGGTACCCCCATAGAGACTGCCAGAAGTCCGGACAACAGGTCCTCCAAATAATGAACATCCAATCACATTAACCGTAACTCTCTTGYGGGAATTCCACTAACGGTCCATATGTAGCCAAACGTAGCTGCTGCTCATGTTGGTATCTGTACTGATGGCGCAAAAGCCATGACAGAGACATAGTGGAGTGGTAACGTGCGTGCAAGCAGTTGCTCCCGACGCCACTTGGGTACACTGCAGCATCCACCGAGAGGCTCTTGCTGCCAAGGGAATGCCTGACAGCTTGAAATACATTTTGGACACTACAGTGAAAATGGTTAACATTGTTAAAGCAAGGCCCCTGAACTCTTGTGTATTTTCTGCACGATGCAATGATGTGGGCAGCGACCATGTAACGCTTTTACAACATACAGAAGAAGTGCGCTGGTTATCAAGGGGCAAAGTATTGACACGTTTTTTKKAATTGAGAGACGAGCTTAAAGTTCTTTACTGACCCATAATTTTCACTTGTCTGATCGCTTGCATGATGACGAGTTTCTCACACGACTGGCTTATCTGGGTTATGTTTTTTCTCGCCAGAATGATCTGAATCTAGGATTACAGGGACTCTCTGCAACTATATTCAATGTGCGGGACAAAATTGAGGCTATGATTAAGAAGTTGGAGCTCTTCTCTGTCTGCATTAACAAGGACAACACACAGGTCTTTCCATCATTGTATGATTTTTTTTGTGTGCAAATGAACTCAAGCTTAAGGACAATGTCAAATGTGATATAGCGAAGCACCTGAGTGAGTTGGGTGCACAATTATGCAAGTACTTTCCCGAAACGAATGACACAAACAACTGTATTCGTTATCACTTAGAATTTTAGCAACCAGGAAATRCTAGAGTGGTTTCTGCATATTGCACCTTTAAAGATGTCATTGAGTTATTGTATCTCCATAGCATTCTTGGTTGGAATTGTTTGTAATGTATTCATTTTTGTTACCTATGCGTGTGGGAGAGTAGGAGTTCCGCTAGCAAGGTCATAGTCTGTTTGTCAAATCAACGGTCTTTACCACTCGAACACTGAACTCTTTAATCATTGTCTTATCTCTCTGGAGTAATATATCAGAGTTGGATGGCCTTTCCTTTCCTCCAACATATCCATAGGCATAAATAAATTATTGCTGGGTATATTGATATTATATGTGACAAACGAGTATGAAAATGTATTCACTCACTACTGTAAGTTGTTCTGGATAAGCGCTTCTGCTTGATCACTAAAAAGTTAATGTAACAACCAAAAAATGTCCATGGTTGTTAATGCTCAGTTCGTGTGCACATTTTAGTCACWTAGCAGATGCTCTTATTCAGAGCGACAAACAGTTAGCTAGGTGGGACAACCGCATTTCATAGTCATACTAAGTACTTTTTTCCCTCAAAGTAGCTACCCGCAAAGCCAGAACTAACTAGKAAGGGGGGGGGGGGGAGKGTGAGTGTTAGTTCACAAAATGCTTTTTTTGGGGGGGGGGTAGGGTTTCAGATGTTTTCAGGGCAGGGGCAGGAACAGGGACTCTGCTGTCCTAGCTTCAAGGGGAAGCTGGTTCCAACGTTAGGGTGCCAGGACAAGGAAGAGCTTGGACTGGGCTGAGCGGGAGCCAAGAGGGCCAAGAGACCAGAGGTTGCAGAACGTAGTGCTCGGGTTGGGGTGTAGGGTTTGAGCATAGCCTGAAGGTAGGGAGGGGCAGTTCCTCTTGCTGCTCTGTTGGMAAGTACCATGGTCTTGTAGTGGATGCAAACTTTGTCTGGAAGCCCGTGGAGTGTGTGGAGGAGGGGGGTGACATGGGAGAACTTGAAGGTTGAACACCAAGCGGTCTGCAGGGTTCTGGATGAGTTGCAGGGGTTTGATGGCACAAGTGGGGAGCTCAGCCAACAGCGAACAAACACCTTTGTTTACTACTAATGAAGTATGAGTCATTGCTTTCTTCTCTTTCAGAACATTTTCCACGTGGTTGTTGAAGTACCAAGATGGACAAATGCAAAGATGGAGGTAGGTTCACCTTGATTGATTTTATTAACCAGTTAAAAACAATACATACAGTGCCTTCGGAAAGTATTCAGACCCCTTCACTTTTTCCACATTTTGATATGTTACAGCCTTATTCTAATATTGATCAAATGTTTTTCCTCATCAATCTACACACAATACCCCATAATGGCAATGCGAAAACAGGTTTTTAGAATGTTTTGCAAATGTATTAAAAAGAAAAAACAGGTACCTTATTTGCATAAGTTTTCAGACCCTTTGCTATGAGACTCGAAATTGATCTCCGGTGCATCCTGTTTCCATTGATCATCCTTGAGATCTTTCTACCACTTGATTAGAGTCCACCTGTGGTAAATTCAATTGATTGGACATGATTTGGAAAGGCACACACCTGTCTATATAAAGTCCCACAGTTGACAGTGCATGTCAGAGCAAAAACCAAGCCATGATGTCGAAGGAATTGTCCGTAGATCTGCGAGACAGGATTATGTCGAGGCACAGATCTGGGGAAGGGTACCAAAACATTTCTGCAGCATTAAAGGTCCCCAAGAACACAGTGGCCTCCATCATTCTTAAATGGAAGAAGTTTGGAACCACCAAGACTTCCTAGAGCTGGCTGCCCGGCCAAACTGAGCAATCGGGGGAGAAGGGTCTAAGTGACTAAGAACCCGATGGTCACTCTGACAGAGCTCTAGAGTTCCTCTGTGGAGATGGGAGACAACCATCTCTGCAGCACTCCACCAATCAGGCCTTTATGGTAGAGTGACCAGACGGAAGCCACTCCTCAGGAAAAGGCAGCCTGCTTGGAGTTTGCCAAAAGGCACCTAAAGACTCTCAGACCATAAGAAACAAGATTCTCTGGCTAGTCAAGCAAAATAAGACACAAGAGATAATTCAATAATGTTTGACTTTTCTACTTCCAGATTGCAACCAAAGACCCCCTGAACCCGATCAAGCAGGATGTGAAGAAGGGGAACCTGCGTTACGTCGCCAATGTTTTCCCCCACAAAGGCTACATCTGGAACTATGGAGCAATACCTCAGGTCAGACAGTCACCAAACTGCAAATGGTCATAAATGCAAGTACAGGCTTGCGACTGTACATTTACAAGACTTTTGGCATTCCAACATAATCTTTGTAGTGTGTCACTGTTTCTGCATTCAAACATGTTACAATGCAGACTAATACGTTTGTAGAAGCAGACCCACGCTACATGTTCAACTCAATTCATTGATCACCTAGAGATGAAATGGCCATGATTGCCTAGTTCTCTGTCATATGAACTAAATATCACAATCTCTTTTGACTGTGACATTTCTCTTTCTTGGTAGACTTGGGAGGATCCCGGGCACAAAGATGAAGACACTGTCTGCTGTGGTGACAACGACCCCATCGACGTCTGTGAAATCGGTACCAAGGTACAGCACTTTATCCTCTAACTACTATTAACCTTTGGAGCCGTTTTTAAGATCTTGATATTGTTTCTTCCATTCAATCTCTGCCATTCCTACATGCTTAAGGTGTCATTCAAAGCAGCTTTTTGTCACCTAAGCAAGGTGTCCAATTTCGAGAAAGTATGCCCGACAATTTAGCTGGGTTTGTTACATCAGCTGCCTGTACAGATGTTGTGTTATGAGATTTGTTTATGGTTGCGTGATGAAATGCACTTTCCTTCAGCATGTGATCTGCTTTCTGACCATCATTGAAAGTGACCAATATCTTACTTTTCTATGCTGTACTGATCATGAATCTGCCTCCTCCTCCAGGTGTGTTTGCGTGGGGAGGTGATCAAGGTGAAGGTACTGGGGGTTTTGGCCATGATCGACGAGGGGGAGACGGACTGGAAGGTCATCTGTCTCTTATACACATCTAGATGTGTATAAGAGACAGCCCCCCCAAGTGTGTGTGTGTATTCCTATTGCCACAGTCATCTGCAAGTGAAGAATGCAATAAATCTATGTTTTCCCAAATGTAGGTGTGTGTGGCTGCGTGCATGTGTGTCTACTCCTATTGCCACAAGTCATCCCCCCACTCCTTTTCCCTCACCTGTCACCCTATCTTGTGTACCTCAGACATCGGTGACATCCAGAGGCTGAAGCCAGGTTACTTGGAGGCCACCGTGGACTGGTTCAGGAGGTACAAGGTACCAGATGGGAAACCAGAGAACCAGTTTGCCTTCAACGGAGAGTTCAAAGACAAGGTATCCATCTTGTACCCCATACACAGGAGTTTGTGTTCTGTAAACTTTTAGCCCGAGACGGAATGGCTCATCTCCTGTTTCTGTAGTATTTGGCAAGGTATTGTAGCCTTGAAGTTGTCACAGCCTTATTACAGTAGCTACATCCATCCTCATCAACATACTTTTCATTTATCTATTTACCTTGTACCACATCCACCCTCATCTAAAACAGCTTTTTCAATCTAGATACAGTTGAAGTCAGGAGGTTTACATACACCTTAGCTAAATACATTTAAACTCAGTTTTTCACAATTCCTGACATTTAATCCTAGTAAAGATTCCCTGTCTTAGGTCAGTTAGGATCACCACTTTATTTTAAGAATGTGAAATGTCAGAATAACAGTAGAGGGATTTATTTCAGCTTTTATTTCTTTCATCACATTCCCAGTGGGTCAGAAGTTTACATACACTCAATTAGTATTTGGTAGCATTGCCTTTAAATTGTTTAACTTCGGTCAAACGTTTTGGGTAGCCTTCCACAAGCTTCCCACAATAAATTGGGTGAATTTTGGCCCATTCCTCCTGACAGAGCTGGTGTAACTGAGTCAGGTTTGTAGGCCTCCTTGCTCGCACACGCTTTTTCAGTTCTGCCCACAAATAATATAATCTATAGGCTTGAGGTCAGGGCTTTGTGATGGCCACTCCAATACCTTGACTTTGTTGTCCTTAAGCCATTTTGCAAGTATGCTTGGCGTCATTGTCCATTTGTAAGACCCATTTGCGACCAAGCTTTAACTTCCTGACTAATGTCTTGAGATGTTGCTTCAATATATCCACGTAATTTTCCTCCCTCATGATGCCATCTATTTTGTGAAGTGCACCAGTCCCTCCTGCAGCAAAGCACCCCCACAACATGATGCTGCCACCCCCGTGCTTCACGGTTGGGATGRTGTTCTTCGGCTTGCAAGCATCCCACTTTTTTCTCCAAACATAACGATGGTCATTATGGCCAAACAGTTCTATTTTTGTTTCATCAGACCAGAGGACATTTCTCCAAAAAGTACGATCTTCGTCCCCATGTGCAGTTGCAAACCGTAGTCTGGCTTTTTTATGGCGGTTTTGGAACAGTGGCTTCTTCCTTGCTGAGCRGCCTTTTAGGTTATATCGATATAGGATTTGTTTTACTGTGGATATAGATACTTTTGTACCTGTTTCCTCCAGCATCTTCATAAGGTCCTTTGCTGTTGTTCTGGGATTGATTTGCACTTTTCGCACCAAAGTACCTTCATCTCTAGGAGACAGAACACATCTGCTTCCATCTGCTTCGTGCTTCCTGGTAGGCCTTGAAATAGATCCACAGGTACACCTCCAATTGACTCAAATGATGTCAATTAGCCTATCAGAAGCTTCTAAAACCATGACATAATTTTCTGGAATTTTCCAAGCTGTTTAAAGGCACAGTCAACTTGTTGTATGTAAACTTCTGACCCACTGGAATTGTGATACAGTGAATTATAAGTGAAATAATCTGTCTGTAAACAATTGTTGGAAAAATTACTTGTCATGCACAAAGTAGATGTCCTAACTGACTTGCCAAAACTAACGTTTTGTTAACAAGAAATGTGTGTAGTGGTTGAAAAAGGAGTTGTAATGACTCCAACCTAAGTGTATGTAAACTTCCGACTTCAACTGTTCATGGATAGTCGTTTAGCCTGAATGTCAGTCTTTCTGCAATAGCCTTGTTAAATGTTGCGTTGTTGAATGCAAGTAAAGTCTGGTACCAAGGCTAAATTGCGTCCGCCAGATAGAGGCAAATTCAGTTTGTTGCACAAGAACTGACATTTATTTAGCAAGACCCATAAGGTTGTATTATCCTGTTGTAACATAGTATGTCCCTGAGGATGCGATAACCTTTTTACAATATACAGTGTCCAATGAAGTTCAATACAGGCTTGTTTTAAAGTGATCGGTTCAGCTAAAATACAGAAATGCGAAGTGCTGGTTTCACGGACATAGATGAAGACTATCCTGGACTAAAATGCACTCACATTTGGGATTCTCCATTGAGTTTGCATTTTCCAGGAGTAGGCTTAATCTGTGTCCGGAAAATCACCCCAAACTGGATGTTTCCTTGCCCTACAACAGCCTCAACTCTGTGTTTCCCCTTCTCAGGAATTTGCCATTGAGACAATCAAGAGCACCCATGGCTTCTGGAAGGCACTTATCTCTCAGAAGACCAACTCTGGAGGACTCAACTGGTGAGGAGAGCATACACGATTTGCAATCCTCGTACAGTAAAATATCTCTAAAACTGGCATTTGTTACAGTCCCATCATCTTAAAATCATTACTGTAAATTAGATCAATCTTTAAAGGCCCAATCCGTAATTCCAACATGTAAGCCCCGCCACTTAATTTGTGAAATTAGACCTTACTTTTGAAGAACTAAAGCAACAAGCAAGAACTTGTTTGAATCTGAATACAAAATTAATGAATACCTGACTGATGTGACCTTTTTCTCCAATCCTGCAGTAAAAACACGTGTGTGTCAGCTGACGACAGCCCCTTCTGCTGCTCAACAGACGAGGCCAAGGCTGTCATAGAAGGGGTCAGTACCTTCTGCTTCTCTATGGCTAGTTTCTAGAACTTCAGGGTCGGGTCAGACCCGTCTCCTTTATGTGCTGTGCTCCTACATGCCTCTGCTGTGGACAAACATGTCTAGCATATACATTTATAAATTGCTCAATCAGACCATCCAATTATGTTTATTTATTTATGTTTGGATTTTTTTTAGACAACCCCTTGTGGAACCGAAGATCCTATCCCCTGCTCAGGTATGTCTCTTTAAAATATTTTTTACCTCAAGATTGTGAAACGTACTCTGAATCTACTTTGTTTTATTGAATATCGTGAAAATGTGTTGGACGGGTGCTGATAATGCAATTGTTATTTGGTTGATTCTGCCTATTTGCTTGAACATATAATAAAAACGGATCTAAATGAATCAACAAAAATTWAATAACTCCCATAGTTAAGAATGATCCTTGCTATGATCATATATTTACGTATTGGATCCTGCCTTGACTCAGATATTTATTTGACATATTGTAAACCTCCAACTCTTTATGGCCACTTTATGACCAACCTGGAATGATAGGAAAGGACTGCATGGTTGTACACACGTATTTTATTTTATGACGGTCAATTCCATTGCTATTCAGGAAGTAAGCTAGGATTCCAATTACATTTTTTGTCAGTGGGGAAAATTGGAATTTCAGTTTATTTCTTGAATTGAAATGGAATTGACCCAATGGATTTATGTGAATTCACTGGGGTGGCAGGTAGCCTAGTGGTTAGAGCGTTGGACTAGTAACCGAAAGGTTGCAAGAAAAACTTTACTTGCTCTGTACACATCTAATCATGTGATTTTCTATTTCCAGTGGATAAATGGTTCTACTATGAGAAGGAGTAACTTTAAGTCGAAGACTCAATGGACCAGTGTCTCACCTGTTTAGCAAGTGTACTTGAAGATCATAGACTTAATGACAGTTGGGGGTGTGGCTGCGAAAGAATAGACTCTCTTCTCCATACTCTGAAGATAAGAGAAGATGGGACAAAAATAGTGAAATAATGTCTGAGGAAATGTGTTGTTACTGTTATTTAACAAATGTCTCATTGGAGATGTGCTGTCGAACAGATAGTACTGGTAGTGTGCTTCCTATAGCTAGCTACTCATGTACTGTATGGGGTCGTAATTCCTTTAATAAAGCTTTATCTGTAAAACAAAAATACTATGATCGTTTTGTTGGATAATGGAAAAAATTGTAATAACTTTAAATTTGATTTTGTCTGACATTATTTTGTAGGAAGTTGTACTCTGTTACCCAGCTGACATGTAGATGAGGGCTGATTTGGTTACCCTTTGCTAGAACAGTCGAATACTGTACTGTGGAAAATGCACGTTTGTATGTTGTGTTCTACTGCCATCTAGCGGTCATTTTCTATACCAAGGCGCGCAGGAATTGTCATTTTATTTAAATTTTTTACCTTTATTTAACTAGGCAAGTCAGTTAAGAACAAATTCTTATTTACAATGACGGCCAAATCCTCCCCTAATCCGGACGACGCTGGGGCAAATTGTGCGCCGCCCTATGGGACATTCTCTGCATAGTAGTGGTGCTATAAATTGCTATTCGTGTATTTTTAGATTTGAAAAATATATAAACTTTGTTTTGATGTGAGATTCTGAGTTCCTTGTCTTAGAAAATCAAATTATAAAGGTATAGGATCGTAATTTGACGTGACGCCTGTCCCAATAGCAGTTGTTACGCAGTTCCGGTAAACTGTCAAATTATTTTTGGACCAGTCATTCACGGGAAAAAAGCCTTGACCAAAAGTAACGGGACGGAGTGTTAGAGCCACGGACACAAGGTAAATKATCAAATTTTTGCCATCAGTTCCATGAAAATCAACATTACACACTTGTTTATCAGAAAATCAGGCCAGTATGTTTTGAGTTTGATCAATTGGAGTGGGTTGTTTTGCGACCTTTTCTGCCTCGGCTTGTTTACACTGATGTTTATTCCAGCAACGCTGATGTTGCAAGTTTACAGTCACCTGCTTCCAGACTGGATTTCTATATGGTGTCAACAACAGTAGTCCTATTTTTTTATTTTTTATTTCACCTTTATTTAACCAGGTAGGCAAATTGAGAACACGTTCTCATTTACAATTGCGACCTGGCCAAGATAAAGCAAAGCAGTTCGACACATACAACAACACATAGTTACACATGGAGTAAAACAAACATACAGTCAATAATACAGTGAAAAATAAGTCTATATACAATGTAGCTATGATATTATATTGTCCATTGTATATCTGTAGTCAATAACAAATCTAACTCCAATAACCTTGAATTTTATCATAGCCGGGCAGATATAGGTAAACTCTAGAATTAGTTGTTGCATTCCTTAAGGTCACTGTCATGATATTCACACAGTAAGTTAGTAGACACTATCAAGAATGTGACGTGTGTATCAGTCAGTCATGGCTGCCCCAGAGGTATCAAATGTCATCTGTAGCCACAATTTGTTCTTGCTGGACTATTTTTATGGACAGTCTGACTGCTATGATCAGTAAGCCAGCTCCCAGTTAGTGTGAGGTGTGAATGGGTGACAGTTGTCTACCTGCACTATATATACAAATGTATGTGGACACCCCATCAAATTAGTGGATTAGGCTATTTCAGCCACATCTGTTGCTGACAGGTGTATAAAATCGAGCACACAGCCATGCAATCTTCATAGACAAACACAACCACAAAGTGGTATGCCACACAAGCTCACAGAATGGGACCACTGAGTGCTGAAGCATGTAAAAATGGTCAGTCCTCGGTTGCAACACTCACTACTGAGTTCCAAACTGCCTCTGGACACGAACTGTTCCTCAGGAGCTTCATGAAATGGGTTTCCATGGCTGAGAAGCTGCACACAAGCCTAAGATAACCATGCACAATGCAGAGACTGTCAACAAAATACAGCAAAGAGATGCTGTTTTTATTAGCGAGTTCATGTTTAAGTTCTTACTCAGCACTGTCAACACTTTTATAAGCCATAAAATGTGTGTTCTTCCTATTTCCACCCAGCGAAACAACAAGCACTGCAGCAGCAATGAGTGTGTAGGAAAGTGGCTTGTGTTATTATTAGTGGCTTGGGGAGTTTGTCAAGGAATATTTCACTTTCTCTGTTCATAGGAGTAACATGAATTTGTGCATGTTGCAGAAATAATGCCATGTGACTCGAGTGTCGCCATCAGCTGGAAGATGGTGGCCCTTTTTGGTCAGTGTCAGTGGAGGAAAGGGAGAGTGGAGGGATGTTGAGAGGCAGACTGACCTTCAGATATGCAGGCACCATCAGCCCAGAAAAATAWAATTATTTAAATGTCTGCTCATGTGGCGGAGTCTAGGAATATGGCTTTCCAAGACTATTGTGAGCCAGGTGACATCACYGCCGCTGTTGTGCCGAAAATCTCCCCCCTGACAGAATTCCCCCCCTCCCTTCTAATTTCCTTAATTATGTGGTTAGAGTCAAATAGTTTCTATAGAACAAACTTCACGTCCGGATAGGCAACCGAAATTAATAATTAATGTATGTGTAAACATAGAGGGAGTAAAATGTTGACAAGCAATAAACATTTCAGAACAACTATGGCTGAATTATCTTACACTTTCAAAAATACTTGTCGAATAAGACATGGGAGAGATGACGAATTTTGGCAAAGAGATTTATTTATAGACTAATACAAATCAGTAGCGGATTTAGGTACGGGCGACATGGGCAGCTGTCCAGCGCAACATCTTGTCCCCCGGGTGCGGGTGGGAGGGCGGGCGCTGAAGGGGGGGTTCGCCCAGGGCGTCATACAAGCTATAACCGCCCCATACACTTGAAACAAATAGCCAAACCGAAAACTGCAGACAAAAATGCTTTCTGCTACTGAAAACTGCAGACAAAAATGCTTTCTGCTACTAAGATCAGTGAAATGTAGGCTAAATGTACAACGGAGTGAAGAGCAGAAGTGTCAACTAGCAAGCAAGTCGCAGCAATGAAGAACGCGAAGGGGGGAGAATTCTGACAGGGGGGAGATTTTCGCACAACGCCTGTTCTAAAAAGGTCCCCGGGAGAGATGACGCGAGGGAGTGCGCAGGCAAGTGTGTTGTAAAAGGAGGAGAGAAAGAACGATAACGAGTAGAAAGGAGCCGAATTCAGAAAGTACCTTACGTCTGAGTATCGTTGGAGAAAGAGGACGTGCTAGTTCTGGAAGAGGATTGTTCCATACCACCGAATGACTGTCATTTTCGCCAGAGTGATGCTAGCTGTCTAACGTTACCCACTGGAGTGATGGACATCAAATAATTGTTACCGTGAGTTGAAGTGATTTAGTTATAAAAGATTCCCGTGGAAGTAATTGCACTTTCTGTTTATGACCTGAAAGAAGAGGACATCTAAAGTTGGGGACTTTTCAGTTGTTTGACATTACATAGTAGTGCAAGGATAAGAAGGGACACTTAATACTGAACATTTAGGCCTAATTAGCCAATCAAAGGAGAATAATATTACCGTGACAACGTTGCAGACTACTTATATTAGCCCTCATACAGACCCAATTAACACAGTAACTAACGGGTGTCGTTCGTTATTTTTGTTTGTTATTGGGATATCTGATATAGTGTCTTCAAGCTAGGCTAACCTTGCACCTGAGGTAGGTTACAGTAGGTTATTCTGTGAAATTGTGCCTGTTGTGTTGCCTAAAACTGGCAATATATTTTCATTATTTTAAAGCAGAACTATTTTTAAATTACTACTGCCTTGGGGTAAGAGGCCTAACCTGTCATAGGTATTGGGATGTATTGCGGGTGGATGCTCCATTGCTATTAACCACGTAATCTGAGGGGCTGCATACAGTGAGTTATTTGTAATTTTTCACCCTATACTATTAGGAAAGGTGCCACTAACGTAAACTCACCCCATTGTAAAAGTTTGCGTCAATCGAATCTGGTATCAGGATAAAATGTGATTCAGAGTCACCGAATATACTTTAAGTATTTTTTATTTAACATAAGCGATAAATGGTAAATGCAATTTTCGTATATACGGGTTCACTGTATCACCACGCAGGGTAAAGCAGAGAACTGACTGAAATAGTACAGACATCCTCTTTTATACTGTGACAGAGGTAGTTCCAACTTTAGAGTTGGCCTGTCACAGTAGAGGCTTAGCGTGGTTTAAACTTGCTAGCCTATYGGTGGTGCCCAGGCTGGTCCCAGCCTCACAGCACACAGGATCCAGATATCCGGAAGTGTTTGTTGTGAAGTTTGAGCTGAGTTGTCGGTGGCTACACATTCCTCAGTTCCTGTTTTCTTGTTATTCAGCATTTTTCCATCTTGTCTCAACCTTCTGGTTTGCACAGTCGACACCCTAGATTAACAACAGCTTTTCTGCATTCAAGCTATGTTTTGTGATTAACATGTCCTATTTCTATAAGGCATATATTTTTGTTAAAAAGAGAACAAAACCATCCTTCACACCATTCCGTACAAATGTGCTCAACCGCAACATTCAAACGAGGCTACAAAGAAAACTAATGGGACTGTAGCGACTGTGTTGACCTCAAAATCGGGGGTGTGAACTAGGTTTCTATTCAAGCGTTGATCGACATGGTAATGGCTCTATAGTATTGGAGAAAMGTTGAAAAAACGGACCCTCCGTTACATCGTGGGGTGTCATGTCGTAAAGTACAGCAAGCATAAAGCAACTATTTCTGTCTTACAATCTCTCCACCAGGTGTAGCACTTCTCTCATCCTTTAAAAACAAGAAATGGACAGTGACGGGGTAAGGGGGGATACCTAGTCATTTTTTTCGTCATCATTGCATGCGATCATCATTCTCAAAGCCGCTGTTTACTTCTAAGATCACTTTAGCACCGCCCTAAAAACCCGATTCAAATTCGACACAAACCTTCAAATAGGTATGTAATGACACATTATATAAACTCTTTATAGTGTTTTATTTACATTTTAGAGGCGATAAGGTGATAAGTTGGACAGATCGAGTGAAAAAAAAGCAATTTTCCCACACGACATCTCTCCTTCTCACTATCACGCATTAGTTTCGCTTCCCCAACCGCCATTTTTAAAAAGACCCGACGGGGCTCATTGCCTGCTTGAATTATGCAGAAATGGGCAGTGTTTAGGTCATGTAGTTGATTCTGTTGGAAAGGGGAGAAATTGTGCTTTACAATGTTATTGACATTACAGTTGATCTGGAAGTATTACGTTTTTGGGGCGCTAAAATAAGGGCAATTGTACGGACCAAGGCGATGTACGAGTTTACGTGAGTTTATGTTACTAGGGTTGCACATTTTGAGGAATATTCAGAGGTGGAAACTTTACGTGGGAATATGCTAATTAATATTAATACCATTTAAATGTAGATGTTTTTTTTCATTGGATATATTTACCATATCATATGGAGACAGAAACATAAAACTGATACCTTATCATAAGTACACATAATTGCAAATTGTTAAATCCTTCCAATATATATATATTTTAAACAATTAGTTACAAATTGAACTTTAATTAAATGAGTTGACTCTTCACATGGGAGGATTTCACTGAACAACAAAAGAAAGGGAATATTGAATGATCCCCAATGATCCATCGCATCTCCCAAAAACGTTTTCAACATACATCTGTAAAATGATAGTCTAGAAACTAAAGCTTTGGTTGTCTCCCTCTCAGGCTTCCATTACTTCTCCCTAGACCTCCGCAATGTCCCCCTCTTGAACATCAGACTCGGAGGCCTCATCTTCACTGTCACTTTCCAACCTCCAACATCAGACAGGATGGCATTGTCTCCCTCAATCCGTGCAATGGCTACTGCTATAGGGTTCAGGAGTTTCAGGCTGCTTACCACTCTCCCAAAATACATAATCCAGGAGGATCCTCTTGATGGGGCTGTCCATATCGGCAGACTGTGATATGGCCATTTCTTGGAGAGAGTCCTTCCTCTCAAGGAGACTGTCAAACATGATGACAACTCCACCCAACAGGTGTTGCTGGGCAGCTTCAATGTGGTGCTCTTATTCTTCTCACTTTGCTTGGTGAGGTAGATTGCAGCTATAACTTGATGACCCTTCACATACCTAACCATTTTCTTGGCTCTCTTGTAGAGTGTATCCATTGTTTACAGTGCCATGATGTCCTTGAGGAGCAGATTCAATGCATGAGCAGCACAGCCAATGGGTGTGATGTGAGGGTAGGACTCCTCCACTTTAGACCAAGCAGCCTTCATGTTTGCAGCATTGTCTGTCACCAGTGCAAATACCTTCTGTGGTCCAAGGTCATTGATGACTGCCTTCAGCTCATCTGCAATGTAGAGACCTGTGTGTCTGTTGTACCTTGTGTCTGTGCTCTTGTAGAATACTGGTTGAGGGGTGGAGATGATGTAGTTAATTATTCCTTGCCCACGAACATTCGACCACCCATCAGAGATGATTGCAATACAGTCTGCTTTCTCTATGATTTGCTTGACCTTCACTTGAACTCTGTTGAACTCTGCATCCAGCAAATGAGTAGATTAAGCATGTCTGGTTGGAGGGGGTGTATGCTGGGCAAAGAACATTCAGAAATCTCTTCCAATACACATTGCCTGTGAGCATCAGAGGTGAACCAGTTGCATACACAGCTCGAGCAAGACATTCATCAGCATTTCCCTGACTACGTTCCTCCATTGAGTCAAAAAAACTTCTGATTCCAGGAGGACCATGAGCTGTTGCTATCGATAAGGTGTCTGATTCATCATTTTCATCTCGAATAGAGGGATTTGGCACAATATTTGTAAATGTACACAGCTTTTCCTTCTACATTAGCTGCAGTGAAATGTCTCCACACATCAGATAGTGCCTGTGGCATTTTCATGTAAAAATTGTACAAAGAAATGTTTAAAAATCAAATACAATTACATGTACAGATAAATATTTAAACAGTTAGATTAAACAACTCCTTTGTAAGATACATATTTTAAAATGAAACATGTATGGAAACAGGTGAATTAACACTCAGTTAGCAGGCTCAAGCAAGCTAAACCCACATGGTAGCAAAAACTAACCAGCAGAAATTGTTAACAAGTTAGAAATGATTTAAACACACTTTGCTGTAGGTTCCTATTTAGTAGTTAACAAAAAAATTATGTATGTCATATAAAATATATTTACCCCACACAGTATTGTAATCAAAACTTACCAGAAAGCATCAATGCAATATTAGCCACTTTCAATGCAACATACCGATACAAAATGAACTATGCAAGAGATTTTGTTGTTGGCAGAACGCATCGGAGTAGGATTCTATTGAGTTGACATGCACTACTCAGCCCTTACTCTACAGAGACTGTGTTTACAGAATGAGCGGTCGTGAGTAGATGAGCTTGATTTGAGATCAAAGTGATGTATGTAGCCACGTGTGCACATTTTGTTCATGTCCTTTGCTAGTTAGTGAGATATTAGCCCAGTTATAGATCATTTGTAGTCAGCAATAGGGCTGTGATTGCTTCCTACAAGAGCACAAAACGTATACATTTCTAGACCTCTTTGAAAAGCGAATCAAATATAATTTGCCAATAAAATTTGTCTGATTCTCTTTAATAATAGAATGGGAATAATAAATCAAATCAAATGTATTTATATAGCCCTTCTTACATCAGCTGATATCTCAAAGTGCTGTACAGAAACCCAGCCTAAAACCCCAAACAGCAAGGCAGGTGTAGAAGCACGGTGGCTAGAAAATAATGCATTTTATTTTGTAARGTGTTGTTTTTTTTCTTCAAAAGTCTCATGGTATATAGGCCTACATTGAACACCACACATTGGCTGCTACTGTAGGCTGAATGGTAGAACAGCTATTTCCATGTTAAAATGTAATGGGATGCATTTTCTCCATAGTTTTTGATGGTAGGCGTACATTATGATCAAATAGCCACAGTAGCCTACATGGCCACTTAAAACTAACTTAAAGTGGGTTCAGCCTCAGTGGTCACAGTAAACACATGCTGGAAGTTGCACAGAAATTTCACAAGTCATTGAAATTTGCTCTCAGCGGACCTGAAATCTGCTCAGTGCCCAARAAATTTGAGGGAACATTGTTCGAAATACCCATGAAACCTAGCGGTTTTTCCACCATAAAATAAGGTCTGTGTTTTGTGTAGGCTTACCCTGGCATGACGTTTTGATATACGTGCAAATCTCTCTAGGACAAGGTGACTTAACAATATGTTCACCTGTATTTTCCACCCCAAAAATGAAATGCTAATGTGGCTATCATAAAAAACTACAAATGCCATGATGATCTGGATGAGCAAACCAAATCGAGGCAAATGTAAGAATCTCTGGATTAACTATCTAATGTTAGCAACATTTAGCAGTTAATAAATTGGCTACATTTCTTTAAATTTACAATTCTGTGAGCTGTCTTGTGCAAGTTTTAAATTGACACTACCTGTTAGCAAAGGTGTCAGCTAGAGATGAAGTGCAGGAACTGCAGATTTGTAGTCTTGCATGATGTCTACTTTGATGCTAATTAGCATTTTAGAATCTGAGTAAATAGCTGAATATATTGATTAGCGGTCATGGCCGATTAATTAGGGCCGATTTCAAGTTTTCATAACAATTGGTAATCAGCATTTTTGGACGCCGATTATGGCCGATTACATTGCAATCCACGAGGAGACTGTGTGGCAGGCTGACCACCTGTTACGCGAGTGCAGCAAGGAGCCAAGGTAAGTTGCTAGCTAGCATTAAACTTATCTTATAAAAAACAATCAATCTTAACATAATCACTAGTTAACTACACATGGTTGATGATATTACTAGTTTAACTAGCTTGTCCTGCGTTGCATATAATCAATGCGGTGCCTGTTAATTTATCATCGAATCACAGCCTACTCCGCCAAATGGGTGATGATTTAACAAAAGCGCATTCGCGAAAAAAGCACAATCGTTGCACCAATGTACCTAACCATAAACATCAATGCCTTTCTTAAAATCAATACACAAGTATATATTTTGAAACCTGCATATTTAGTTCAAAGAAATCCATGTTAGCAGGCAATATTAACTAGGGAAATTGTGTCACTTCTCTTGTGTTCTGTGCAAGCAGAGTCAGGGTATATGCAGCAGTTTGGGCTGCCTGGCTCGTTGGGAACTGTGAAGACCATTTCTTCCTAACTAAGACCGTAATTMATTTGCCCGAATTGTACATAATTATGACATAACATTGAAGGTTGTGCAATGTAACAGCAATATTTAGACTTAGGGTTGCCACCCGTTTGATAAAATCTGAAACGGTTCCATATTTCCCTGAAAGAATAAACATTTTGTTTTCGAAATTATAGTTTCCGGATTTGACCATATTAATGACCAAAGGCTCGTATTTTTGTGTGTTAATTATATTATAATTACATCTATGATTTGATATTTGATAGAGCAGTCTGACTGAGCGGTGGTAGGCAGCAGCAGGCTCGTAAGCGTTCATTCAAACAGCACTTTCCTGCGTTTGCCAGCAGCTCTTTGCAATGCTTGAAGCACAGCGCTGTTTATGACTTCAAGCCTATTAACTCCCGAGATTAGGTTGGCAATACTATATTGCCTATAAGAACATCCAATAGTCAAAAGGTATATGAAATACAAATGGTATAGAGAGAAATAGTCCTAGAATTCCTATAATAACTACAACCTAAAACTTCTTAACTGGGAATATTGAAGACTCATGTTAAAAGGAACCACCAGCTTTCATATGTTCTCATGTTCTGAGCAAGGAACTTAAACGTTAGCTTTTTTACATGGCACATATTGCACTTTTACTTTCTTCTCCAACACTGTGTTTTTGCATTATTTAAACCAAATTGAACATGTTTCATTATTTATTTGAGACTAAATTAAATTTATTTATGTATTATTTTAAGTTCAAATAAAAGTGTTCATTCAGTATTGTTGTAATTGTCATTATTACAAAGATATATACTGTATATATATATATGTATATATATATAACATTTTAAAAAGCCGATTAATCGGTATCGTCTTTTTTTTGGTCCTCCAATAATCGGTATTGAAAAATCATAATCGGTCAACCTCTAATATTGATAAAAGTAACCTTGTTCTAGAGCGATTTATATGGTTATCAAAACGTCATGCTAGGGTAAACCTACAAGGAAACACAGCACTTATTTTAAGTGTGTCTAAAATGAATAAATTAATGGTGGAAAAATGATTGGAACCATGTCCTTGTTTGACCGCTAGGTTTTATGGGTATTATGACACCTCCACTGTGGGGCTCTATTGGAGGTTATATAGGTGTGACTAAGTCTATTGCGCTGTGTGATTTGTGATTTAGCTGTTATTATTTCAATTGACTATTTCTGTATTTTTATTTCGTCATGTTTCGTTGATAAACAAATTGTATCACCTCTAATTTGTTAGTTTTGTTATTTCACTGAACAAAAATATAAATGCAACATGCAACAATTTCAAATATTTTATGGAGTTACAGTTCAGGAAATCAGTCAATTGAAATACATTCATTAGGCCCTAATCTATGGATTTCACATGACTGGGAATGCAGATATGCATCTGTTGATAATWAAAAAAAAAAATGTGGGCGTGGATCATAAAACCAGTCAGTATCTGGTGTGACCACCATTTGCCTCATGCAGCGCGACACATCTCCTTCACGTAGAGTTGATCAGGCTGTTGATTGTGTTCTGTGGAATGTTGTCCCACTACTTTTCAATGGCTGTTCGAAGTTGCTGGATATTGGCGGGAACTGGAACACGCTGTCGTACACAGCGATCCAGAGCATCCCAAACATGCTCAATGGGTGACATGTCTGGTAAGAACGCAGGCCATGGAAGAACTGGGACGTTTTCAAGTTTCCAGAAATTGTGTACAGATCCTTGCGACATGGGGCCGTGCATTATCATGCTGAAACATGAGGTGATGGCAGCGGCTGAACGGCATGACAATGGGCCTCCAGGATCTCGTCACGGTATCTCTGTGCATTCAAATTGCCAATTGTGTTCGTTGTCCATAGCTTATGCCTGCCCATAGAAGCCGGATGTGGAGGTCCTGGGCTGGCATGGTTACATGTGGTCTGCGGTTATAAGGCCAGTTGGCGGTACTGCCAAATTCTCTAAAACGATGTTGGAGGCGTCTTATGATAATTCAATGTTCATTTCTATATCTGGCAACAGTTCTGGTGGACATTCCTGCAGTCAGCATGCCAATTGCACGGTCCCTCAAAACTTGAGACATCTGTGGCATTGTGTTGTGTGACAACTGCACATTTTAGTGGCCCCAGCACTAGGTGCACCTGTGTCATGCTGTTTAATCAGCTTCTTGATATACCACACCTGTCAGGTGGATGGATTATCTTGGCAAAGAAGAAATGTTCACTAATAGGGATGTAAACACATTTGTGCACAAAATTTGAGAGAAATTCGATGCATATGGAAAATGTCTGGGAAACTTGGTGTCACGATCATTGTATGAGTGAGAGGCGCAGCGTGAGTAGAGTTCCACATATTTTTTATAAACTGAAAACTCACCAAAACAATAAAGCACAAACGAAACGTGAAGCTATACAAAATAGTGGAGACAGGCAACTAAACATAGTCAAGATCCCACAAACACAAAAGGGAAATGGCTACCTAAATATGATCCCCAATCAGAGACAACGATAAACAGCTGTCTCTGATTAGGAACCATATCCGGCCAACATAGACATACAAAAACCCTAGATGACCTACCCTAGTCACTATCACGCCCCAACCAACACAGAGAAAAAACAGCTTACTATGGTCAGGGCGTGACACTTGGGGCCAGCACTTTACTTGCTCTTTCACAAATAATGTTTAGTATATGGGTATAGAAATGGGTAGAGCCAGAAGCAATGTGTAGAAGCATTATGTCTAACTTTCTCTTGCGTGGCAGAGTTGTAGTTGGCCCTTGTCTGTCCTCTAATGAATGAAGCTGAGTATAGTTAAGAGGTAAGTACCGTCAGGATTTTCATTAACACTGTAAGTGACTGTTTGTTATTTAACCGTTCTGTTTCAGGTGAAGATAACAGACATGTCGTTTATATTTAACTGGATCTACAGAGGCCTCAGTGGTGTGCTGCAGTTACTAGGTACAGTGCATTTAAGCTATAAGGCTAGAGGAGGTGTGGTATTTGGCCAATCTACCACGGCTAAGGGCTGTTCTTACGCATGACGCAACAGGGAGTGCCTGGATACAACCCTTAGCCGTAGTATATTGGCCATAAATCACAAAGCCCTGAGGTGCCTTATTGCTATTATAAACTGGTTACCAACGTAATTAGAGCAGTAAAAATAAATGTTTTGTCATACCCATGGTATACAGTCTGATATACCACGGCTGTCAGCCAATCAGCATTCAGGGCTCGAACCACCCAGTTTATAATACAATTTAAACCATTCAATCATTAAAACTAACTACTGAAGAAAGATGAATTACTTACTGAAGAGTGATCAACATTATTTCTGAGTGTATCTGTAGCGTTTGACTCATGCTGTACCAATAACTGTGTTTTCTTTCTTAAGCACATTCCTAACCTAATCATATTATGGTCAAATCAGGTATTCAATCCCATGTCGTATTGTCAGCATCATATTTTCCTACATTAAATTTGATGGTAAATAGACTGTCTCTTCGCTTGTATCTCCCTCCAGGTTTGTATAAGAAGTCTGGGAAGCTGGTGTTCCTTGGTTTGGACAATGCTGGAAAAACAACACTACTGCACATGCTCAGAGATGACCGACTGGGACAGCATGTGCCAACACTACATCCCAGTAAGGCAAAGGAGGTTCAGACATCTTGCTTACTTTTATTTATTTTTTTATTTTTTTTCACCTTTATTTAACCAGGTAGGCTAGTTGAGAACAAGTTCTCATTTGCAACTGCGACCTGGCCAAGTTAAAGCATAGCAGTGTGAACAGACAACAACACAGAGTTACACATGGAGTAAACAATAAACAAGTCAATAACATGGTAGAAAAAAAGAGAATCTATATACAATGTGTGCAAAAGGCATGAGGAGGTAGGCAATAAATCGAATAATTACAATTTAGCAGATTAACACTGGAGTGATAAATCATCAGATGATCATGTGCAAGTAGAGATACTGGTGTGCAAAAGAGCAGAAAAGTAAATAAATAAAAGCAGTATGGGGGGTGAGGTAGGTAAATTGGGTGGGCTATATACCGATGGACTATGTACAGCTGCAGCGATCAGTTAGCTGCTCGGATAGCAGATGTTTAAAGTTGTTGAGGGAGATAAAAGTCTCCAACTTCAGAGATTTTTGCAATTCGTTCCAGTCGCAGGCAGCAGAGAACTGGAAGGAAAGGCGYCCAAATTAGGTTTTGGCTTTAGGGATGATCAGTGAGATACACCTGCTGGAGCGCGTGCTACGGGTGGGTGTAGCCATCGTGACCAGTGAACTGAGATAAGGCGGCACTTTACCTAGCATAGCCTTGTAGATGACCTGGAGCCAGTGGGTCTGACGACGAACATGTAGCGAGGGCCAGCCGACTAGGGCATACAGGTCGCAGTGGTGGGTCGTATAAGGTGCTTTAGTAACAAAACGGATGGCACTGTGATAAACTGCATCCAGTTTGCTGAGTAGAGTTTACCTATGGCTTACCTATGGCTGTCCATCGTTCTCTTTTAAGTGCTCTCATTGAATGACCTTTGTCTGGTGTTCCTAAAGTAGTCTATTTGTCTGCCTCTGTCCCACAGCATCAGAAGAGTTAACCATTGCTGGGATGACATTCACAACATTTGATCTTGGTGGTCACACACAAGGTACACATTAGAACTCAAACTTGGTTAATTTATGGTTAAGTCTTGAAATCTTCAGGTGATACTAAGGCTTAAGTGGCAGTGACAAGTCACTTGTGATCAATGAAACTGCTTTGATTTTCACTCACAGCCAGAAGAATCTGGAAGAACTACCTCCCAGCTATAAATGGTATAGTCTACCTGGTGGATTGTGCAGACCATGAGAGACTACAAGAAGCCAAAATTGAACTGGATGTAAGCCCCCCCCCCAACACAATTCTACAAAGAAAATAAATAGTCGTAGTAAATAAGCAGTATACAGTATCTTACACCCAGTAGTTATTGTATGGCTAAATGCTAATCAATACACCATTGCTTTTCACTGATGAGCAGGGCATTAATCCTTAAGAGTCTATTGACGCACCCATGCATCAACTTAATGAACATAATACAAAAATCCTGATCGAAATCTATCAGTTTAAAAGCTGCAATAACTTTTTGGGCGACCCCCGAAAAAAAGTCACATAGAAATTTGAGTTATAGATTTGTCACTCGTTGAAAACAAGTCTAAGACACGGTAGATCTGTTCTATGTGCGCTATTTCAAATCAAATCAAACTTTATTTGTCACATGCGCTGACTACCGTGAAATGCTTACTTACAAGCCCTTGACCAACAATGCAGTTATTAAAGGAAGAAAAAAATGAAAAAAAGTTACGCAATTTAAATAACAATAACAAGACTATATACAGGAAGTACAGGTTAGTCGAGGTAATTTGTACATGTAGGTAAAGGTAAAGTGACTATGCATAGATAATAAACAGCGAGTAGCCACAAATGGGGGGTGTGTCAATATAAATAGTCCGGGTGGCCATTTGATTAATTGTTCAGCAGTCTTATGGCTTGGTGGTAGAAGCTGTTAAGGAGCCATTTGGTCCTAGACTTGGCACTCCGGTACCGCTTGCTGTGGGGTATCAGAGAGAATCGTCTATGACTTGGGTGACTGGAGTCTTTGACAATTTTTTGGGCTTTCCTCTGACACCGCCTAGTATATAGGTCCTGGATGGCAGGAAGCCACTACCACTGCCTTACGGTCAGATGCTGAGCAGTTGCCATACCAGACGGTGATGCAACCTGTCAGGATGCTCTCGATGGTGCAGCTGCAAAACTTTGAGGATCTGGGAACCCATGCCAAATATTTTCAGTCTGCTGGGGTGGAAAAGATATAGTGCCCTCTTCACGACTGTCTTGGTGTGTTTGGACCATGATAGTTCGTTGGTGATGTGAACACCAAGGAACTTGAAACTCTCGACCCGGTCCACTACAGCCCCGTCAATGTTAATGGGGGCCTGTTCGGCCCGCCTTTTCCTGTAGTCCACGATCACTCCTTTGTCTTGCTCACATTGAGGGAGAGGTTGTTGTCCTGGCACCACACTGCCAGGTCTCTGACCTCCTCTTATAGGCTGTCTCATCGTTGTTGCTAATCAGGCCTACCACTGTTGTCGTCAGCAAACGTAATGATGGTGTTGGAGTCGTGTTTGGCCATGCAGTCGTGGGTGAACAGGGAGTACAGGACGGGACTAAGCATTCACCCCTGAGGGGCTCCAGTGTTGAGGATCAGCGTGGCAGACGTGTTGTTGCCTACCCTTACCACCTGCGGGCGGCCCGTCAGGAAGTCCAGGATCCAGTTGCAGAGGGAGGTTTTTAGTCCCAGGGTCCTTAGCTTAGTGGGCACTATGGTGTTGAACGCTGAGCTGTAGTCCATGAACAGCATTCCCACATAGGTGTTCCTTTTGTCCAGGTGGGAAAGGGCAGTGTGGAGGGCAATAGAGGTTGCATCATCTGTGGATATGTTGGGGCGATATGCAAATTGGAGTGGGTCTAGGGTATCTGGGATGATGGTGTTGATCACCAGACTTTCAAAGCACTTCATGGCTACCGATGTGAGTGCTACGGGGCGGTAATAATTTAGGCAGGTTACCTTTGCTTTCTTGGGCACAGGGACTATGGTGGTATGCTTGAAACATGTAGGTATTATAGACTCGGTCAAGGAGAGGTTGAAAATGTCAGTGAAGACACTTGCCAGTTGACTTTGAGTACACGTCCTGGTAATCCGTCTGGCCCTGCGGCTTTGTGAATGTTGACCTGTTTAAAGGTCTTGCGCACATCGGCTACTAAGAGCGTTATCACACAGTCGTCCGGAACAGCTGGTGCTCTCATGCATGCTTCAGTGTTGCATAAAGGCATTTAGCTCGTCTGGTAGGCTCGTGTCACTTGGCAGCTCGCAGCTGGGTTTCCCTTTGTACTCCGTAACAGTTTTCAAGCCCTGCCACATCCGACGAGTGTCAGAGCCGGTGTAATAGGATTCAATCTTAATCCTGTATTGACGCTTTGCCTGTTTGATGGTTCGTCTGAGGGCTTAGCGGTCATCGGCTTCATCAATAAGTGCAGCCACAACTCGTGAAACATAAGATATTACAGTTTTTCATATCCCGTTGGCAGGATAGTCTTGATCGTATATCATCCATTTTCTTTTCCAATGATTGCACGTTGGCCAATAGAACAGATGGTAGTGGAGGTTTACTCACTCGCCTACAAATTCTCAGAAGGCARCCTTACCTCCACCCCCTTTTTCTCCGTCTTTTCTTCACGCAAATGACGGGGATTTGGGCCCGTTCCCGAGAAAGCAGGATATCTTTTGCGTCAGACTCGTTAAAGAAAAAGTCTTCTTCCAGTTCGAGGTGAGTAATTGCTGTTCTGATGTCCAGAAGTTATTTTCGGTCATAAGAGACGGTAGCAGCAACATTATGCACAAAATAAGTATAAAACAAAGTTACAAACGTGAAACAAACGTGAAAAAAATAACAAAATAGCACAGTTGGTTAGGAGTTAGTCATCAGTTGGTCATCCCCTCCGGCACCATTCTTAGCGTATTTCTATGCTTCCAGTTTTTTGGGGTTTAGCTTTTGAGTCTTTTACTTTCGGTTTTGTACACCAGCTTCAAACAGCTGAAAATACTATATTTTTGGTTATGGAAAATGTATTTCACAGCCATTTAAATGGTACAATGATTCTCCAGACTATACTTGTTTGTTTTGTCACATAAACTGAAATTAAGCGAACTATTACTATTTTAGCAACCAGGAAATGTCGGAGCGATTTCTGCATAGTGCGTCTTTAAGCTAGATATCAGTTGCATGGGCTGCGTCCCAATCCACTGCATCCGCCTATGTCGCCCTTCCGCATCTGCGGTGGAAAGTGGCAGCATTACAGAGCTGTTTGTCATACCAGGAGACATCCCGAAAATCGGTCTCGTCACGAAAACGTCTGTAGCGTCTGAAAGGTTTGGCCTACTAACTAATATGACCACTCTATGGAAAGATGAGACTCTCACGAACACGAACCCCACAAGTGTCACAGAACTGGTCTCAAGGTAACCAATACAAATTAATGGAGGTAGTTTTGGGCCAACAAAAATAAGCGGTTAAATATGTATCTAAAACAACAACTATTTGTGAGCTTTCTTATACAGTGGGGAGAACAAGTATTTGATACACTGCCGATTTTGCAGGTTTTCTTACTTACAAAGCATGTAGAGGTCTGTAATTTTTATCAAAGGTACACTTCAACTGTGAGAGACGGAATCTAAAACAAAAATCCAGAAAATCACATTGTATGATTTTTAAGTAATTAATTTGCATTTT
>NC_036858.1:47934574-47943550 GCF_002910315.2 Salvelinus sp. IW2-2015
TCGTGGCTGGGTCTTCCAGCATGACAACGACCCGAAACACACAGCCAGGGCAACTAAGGAGTGGCTCCGTAAGAAGYATCTCAAGGTCCTGGAGTGGCCTAGCCAGTCTCCAGACCTGAACCCAATAGAAAATCTTTGGAGGGAGCTGAAAGTCCGTATTGCCCAGCGACAGCCCCGAAACCTGAAGGATCTGGAGAAGGTCTGTATGGAGGAGTACGCCAAAATCCCTGCTGCAGTGTGTGCAAACCTGGTCAAGAACTACAGGAAACGTATGATCTCTGTAATTGCAAACAAAGGATTCTGTACCAAATATTAAGTTCTGCTTTTCTGATGTATCAAATACTTATGTCATGCAATAAAATGCTAATTAATTACTTAAAAATCATACAATGTGATTTTCGGGATTTTTGCTTTGTAAGTAGGAAAATCTGCAAAATCGGCAGTGTATCAAATACTTGTTCTCCCCACTGTATCTCCTAGATATAGGACAGACAGCTTATTCCTTGTATTTCTTTTTTGACTGTCTTTTTTGCCATTTACGCATGTGTTATTCAATGCGTTTCTAAGGGCAATAGTAGTAAAGGCCAAATGTAAATACTTTATAGGATATTTTTTTATAATTAGTTTTATACCTAAAGGGGTCCTAAAATTCCAACTGAAATGGCTAAAGGATCCATGGTATGACCATCTTTAAACAATATCATATGTTACCTTAGTAGAACCTTTAGAGGTTTAACTGGCCCTCTACATTCTCCCTCTCCAGGCGCTGTTAACAGATGAGACCATCTACAACGTGCCTGTACTTATCCTCGGGAATAAGATCGACCGTCAAGAGGCAATCAGTGAAGACGCACTCCGAGGGATGTTCGGACTCATTGGACACACTACCGGAAAGGTGAGGAGGGGCTTACTGTTGAATGCACACAACATCATTTACCCTCTAGAGCAGCAGCCTCCAGAGCAACTGACATCAGATAGTACCAGTACCATCATACTAGGAAGTAAAGAAGAAAAAGAAACAAAACATAAAGCAGTCCTAATGTTGAAAAAAACAGCATTATGTTGTCACATTTGGTTTATT
This sequence comes from Salvelinus sp. IW2-2015, assembly GCF_002910315.2. Lineage (NCBI taxonomy): Eukaryota > Metazoa > Chordata > Actinopteri > Salmoniformes > Salmonidae > Salvelinus > Salvelinus sp. IW2-2015. The sequence continues at coordinate 47,935,656 of NC_036858.1, forward strand.
TTGAAAGCATACAATCGACACTATTTTCCATACGTTTTTTAATCGGTTTTTGAAGGACCATAGAGTTAAGTCTGCTTTGTAATTTCCTAGTTGCCAAGTAAATCTGGTATCATAGTATTGCAATACTGGTATTGTGAGAACACTACTACAGAGCTAGGCAATTGGGTCTAGTATTGACAATGACTAGATGACAAATGACTGATTTAGAGTACAGTTAGGATCCACTTCATTGTAGTAGTTTATTATGGTAACTCTGTAGTCTCACATTGACTCCAATGCAAAGGAAAAGGTTGGAATGGAGGGTAATCTTTACTTGTCTCTTCTGCCTATGTGTTTCTCTCCTCAGGGAAATGTGTCACTGAAGGAGCTGAACCTGAGGCCCATGGAGATCTTCATGTGTAGTGTTCTGAAGAGGCAGGGATACGGAGACGGTTTCCGCTGGCTCTCACAGTACATTGACTGATCGATCCATCACTATTTCTCATACTAGATTCACACTATACAGCCAACCCAAACCTTACTGGGTGGGCTAGATTATTTCAAAATAAAATGGTCATTTCCAGCATGGTTCAAGCAACTATGATGGATGTGTAACAAGTTCAGGTCAGCCAAGTACATAAGAGGACATGCCTCACGAATCTACCCGCTGGAAAAGCTATTAACTGCTAGCGTGCTATATTTATTGTAATTTTTACGTTTGACAAAGTGTGACCTCAATAAGTAAATATATTTCTAAGAAAAATATATTTTTATTGATACAGTATTTATACTCTTTGTGTTTTGGACATATTTCTTTGGGTTCAAACAGTGTTGAAATATGCAGGATTAGTAATTGTTTGATAGTAGAATAGTAAAATCTATTAATAATTGGTACACCATTTTATAGTCTGAGCCCTATGTAGTGAATTCAAACTTCAAAACCTGCAAACCCAATATTGTGTAGTTTACACGTTGCGTCATTTTCAATAATTATCTGTTACTTTCTGAAAGTACTGTGGTGGTGTGCATTTTGAATCATACCTCACATGATGTCAGTCAAACAGTTTTATTATTACAGTATTATTTCCCCTCCCACTTATGATGAAGTTACAGGGACATGTCATCGCTTTGAACCAGTTCATAACCCTGGTTTATTTTTAAGTCGCTGGCATTGGATTTCAGAGGGGTTATTGGTGTAACAGTTCCGCGTTTGTGTCTTTTCGACATTGCTGCTCTCTCCTTCCATGTACATTTGAAGTCGGAGGTTTACATACACTTAAGGTTGGAGTCATAAAAACTCGTTCTTCAACCACTCCACAAATTTCTTGTTAACAAACTATAGTTTTGGCAAGTTGGTTAGGACATCTACTTTGTGCATGACACAAGTAATTTTTCCAGCAATTGTTTACAGACAGATTATTTCACTTATAATCACTGTATCACAATTCTAGTGGGTCAGAAGTTTACATACACAAGTGTACTGTTCCTTTAAACAACTTGGAAAATTCCAGAAAATTATGTCATGGCTTTAGAAGCTTCTGATAGGCTACTTGACATCATTTGAGTCAATGGAGTGTACCTGTGGATGTATGTCAAGGCCTACCTTCAAACTCAGTGCCTCTTTGCTTGACATCATTGGAAATCGAAAGAAATCAGCCAAGACCTCAGAAAAAAATGGTAGACCTCCACAAGTCTTGTTCATCCTTGGGAGGAATTTCCAAACGCCTGAAGGTACCACGTTCATCTGTACAAACAATAGTACGCAAGTATAAACACCATGGGACCATGCAGCCGTCATACCACTCAGGAAGGAGATGCGTTCTGTCTCTAGAGATGAACGTACTTTGGTGTGAAAAGTGCAAATCAATCCCAGAACAACAGCAAAGGACCTTGTGAAGATGCTGGAGGAAACTGGTACATAAGTAATCTATATGCCACTGTAAACGAGTCCTATATTCGACTTCCGCTCTGCAAGGAAGAAGGCCACTGCTCCAAACCGCCGTAAAAAAAAAGCCTGGCTACGGTTTGCAACTGCACATGGGGACAAAGATCGTACTTTTGGAGAAATGTCCTCTTGGTCTGATGAACAAAAATAGAACTGTTTGGCCATATATGACCATCGTATGTTTGGAGGAAAAAGGGGGAGGCTCGCAAGCCGAAGACCACCATCCCAACCGTGAAGCACGGGGGTGGCAGCATCATGTTGTGGGGGTGCTTTGTTGCAGGAGGGACTGGTGCACTTCACAAAATAGATGGCATCATGAGGGGGAAAATTATGTGGATATATTGAAGCAACATCAAGACATCAGTCAGGAAGTTAAAGCTTGGTCACAAATGGGTCTTCCAAATGGACAATGACCCCAAGCATACTTCCAAACTTGTGGCCTAATGGCTTAAGGACAACAAAGTCAAGGTATTGGAGTGGCCATCACAAAGCCCTGACCTCAACCTATAGAAAATTTGTGGGCACAACTGAAAAGCGTGTGCAAGCACGGAGGCCTACAAACCTGACTCAGCTACACCAGCTCTGTCAGGAGGAATGGGCCAACATTCACCCAACTTATTGTGGAAAGCTTGTGGAAGGCTACCTGAAACGGTTGACCCAAGTTAAACAATTTGAAGGCAATGCTACCAAATACTAATTGAGTGTATGTAAACTTCTGACCCACTGGGAATGTGATGAAATAAATAAAAGCTGAAGTAAATTGTTCTCTCTACTATTATTCTGACATTTCACATTCTTAAAATAAAGTGGTGATCCTAACTGACCTAAGACAGGGAATTTTTACTCTGATTAAATGTCAGGAGTTGTGATAAACTGAGTTTAAATGTATTTGGCTAAGATGTATGTAAACTTCCGACTTCAACTTTACTACATACCAGGCCTGGGTTCACATACTTTTAGAAATCTTTCAAATACTTTTAGCTTTTTCTTTAGCCTGCCTGGATTGCCAGGTTTGTACTTCTGGGACTTTTCTGTTGGTTCTATTGCAACATACAAGCTCAAACAAGCACAGCGGAAGTATTTTAAATGATTTCAAATTGTAATTAAGCTAGGTCTGCTATACCAACCAGGCCAAATACTTTTTTCTATAACTGCCAAAGCATATAGGCGCCTACACCCTTACATTTATTCTAAGCATTTCTCTTTTCAAATGCATATTATAAAAGGAAAGCATTGGTGCCCTAAATGTATTTTACTGTACAAATCAAGACATGGAATCTATGCAGATGATAATTGATGTTTYATTACATGGCTATTCCAGTAGAATTCCGCTTCCTTCAAGAATATATAGATATCCTATTATTCTGTTCTATATGTAATACTATGGTCTCACTCCTTAATATAGCAGCACCCCTCAAGACATGCTATTTGAGATTATTTGACCATTAGAAATAGTTACATACCAGACACGTTTTACCAACGAGGACAAAGTTGTTGTTTTCTCATAAATGACTGTTTTTGTATTGATAAATTCAAGTTGTTTCACTACCAACCGATGACATGAATGTGACTACAAGTGCATTAACACTTTTTATTTATAAATTATTGTTTAATACAAAAGTGCAGTATTTTGTAATACCAGGGTTTTATCACAACGTTGTAGGTTACAGATAATGTATGCAATTTCCTATAGTCTACCAACTGTATAAATGGTTTTTGTTACTGTAAAATAAGTACTTGGTGACTATTGGCTGCTCATAGCTATAATAAACTCAGGAAAAAAAGAAATGTCCCTTTTTCAGGACCGTCTTTCAAAGATAATTTGTAAAATCCAAATAACTTCACAGATCTTTATTGTAAAGGGTTTAAACACTGTTTCCCATGCTTGTTCAACGAACCATTAATGAGCATGCACCTGTGGAACGGTCGTTAAGACACTAACAGCTTACAGACAGTAGGCAATTAAGGTCACAGTTATGAAAACTTAGGACACTAAAGAGGCCTTTCTACTGACTCTGAAAAACACCAAAAGAAAGATGCCCAGGGTCCCTGCTCATCTGCGTGAACGTGCCTTAGGCATGCTGCAAGGAGGGATGAGGACTGCAGATGTGGCCAGGGCAATAAATTGCAATGTCCATACTGTGAGACGCCTAAGACAGCGCTACAGGGAGACAGGACGGACAGCTGATCTTACTTGAGTAATTTTCTATTACGATATCTTTACTTTTCCTCTAGTATGAAAATTGGGTACTTTTTCCACCACTACAACGCAACAACATTCCCTTTTAAACTTGTCCTTTCCATTCATAACTGAACGCTGAATATTACCCGCAGCGTGACATGAAAGTGGCCAGACACTTACTGTAGAGGGCAAAAAAGTTCCCTGTCAGCATGGGCCAAATGGTGAACAACAACTATGACAAATATTGACATGCTTACCGATTCAAAAGAGGAACTTACATCATTTTAAGACCAAATTAAAATCTCATTCAAATATACCACCCCAGGAAGAAGTATGGCCCATTAAAAAAAAAAAAAACATTTTGGTGACAAGCTAGCAAATAGATATGGTCATTTCCCCATGTTGCCATACATTCATAGACATGTTTGGGAATGATGTTGAGTCGGGTATTTCCTTAAAATTCTACCGACAAGTTTATATAGGGTCAAATCCAAACTGAAGGGGTGGGGATTTTAGCCTGTCTAACTCCCATGGTTTGTGTATTTCACCCCGATGCAGCGTCCCGAGCACATTCTAAAGTTATGGTTTGGTCATCGTTACTAACTGAACGAACATCACACCACCGCACTGCGTTTGCCAAAATAGAGATATTCAAAATATCGTAATGGATCACAAGTTGAACCTTCTGCCCTATTGCTTCCATATTTCAGATCTGTCGAACATTTGATGGAGCGTTTGGAGCTAGAGAAGGCCCTCTACCTATTACACATTACACAAGTCGGTTTCACCACCACCACACAGGTTGGCCACCTTATTTGCCTGAAGGACCCTCTCTGTGCACAAAGGTTGACTGACTCATCCATCACGCGAGACAAACAGGTCCCCAAACAGGCATAAGTCAGCTCATATAAGGCTGCAGAGTGTTCACGCATTATTAAACTCAACATCTGTGCCAGCCTCATAATCCTTACCAATTATTACTCCCCTGTCTAGGGGGTGGATTGGCCATCTCGCAAATTCTGGCAAATGCCAGATGGGCAGGACCCATTTTTAGTTGGGTGGGCTGGACGAAAATGGACACACGCAAAAAACAAATTCTTACATAAAAATAAAACAATGAGTAACGGTGACATGGACAGTGAAAAAAAAAAAATATATTAAATATATTTTTTTGCAATTTCTCTGGTTACTAATCTATAATGAGATTCCTTGGCTGATCAGTGGGCCAATGACCAGATCATGGAGTGTAAAAACAGAAAGGGTTGCTACCGAACGTAGAAAAGAGCACATTCTACATTATTACCTCACTCAAAACGTCCCTATTTTGTTGGGGGTGGCTAACCAATGAATTTGGTCAAACGAGTAAAGTGCATTATCCTCCATGAATTCCCTGAATGAAAGCTTTCTGCCATGCAACTGTCCTAGTGGCCTCGCTGGGGCCCTGCTGCTGTGATGGGGGGGAAGAGAAGCGGGCCTCTCCTGTCCTCCCCATCAGCTCGATAGAGAAGAAGGATGCATTCTGAATCGTATAACATTCAAATCAATTGCCAGAAAACCACAGCTTTGACAGCTTCGTCCCCTTGTCCCGTCGAAGAGCAAGGAGGTGGCTCAGCTTCTCTACGGTTATCTTGTTTAATTTCTACAACTCTCATATCAGCTCAATAGCAACTATTTTATAACCAAGATGTTTGTATGGCTCTGAGCATAATGGAACAGTGCACGCGAATGCGCACCGGACATTGCGAAGGCCTATAGGTCACATGGTGTTAATGTATGTTTTTAATACATGGCTCCTAGAGGTTTGTATTATTATTTAGTGTGTATTCTATTTAGAGTTACACGATATACGTATTTATTATACATATCACTGTGTTGGTAAGTTCCGAGCTTCGCTACCAGTAATATGAACGTTATGCACTCTCCTAATCGCATAAATTGAGTCTAACAAACTGTAATACACTTGATGGATATGTTCTGATCAACTTAACAAAGTGTGGTTGAGAATAATATTTAAAAGCATAGTCGGAACTGAAACTCTTTGATGCTGCAAATCCGGCTTATGATCTACATAGAATCTACATGTAACAAAAATAAGAATGAAATAGTCCATTTTCAAGCAGTGACCTGGTATCCTTGATGAACAAGAATGTCAATTATGGTGGTACTACCAATATGCGCAAATACATATCAACCCCTGTTCTATCAACTCTGCTTGATAAAGGGTAAATTTTAACAGCAATCAGCCTCTTGAGAGAGATCTTTCCCGTATTGTACTGTTTTTTCGACTGTAGTAACTCACATGCAGCTATAATTGGTGACACTCTATATGGCGGACCACTGTGGAATGGTGTGAGAAATATGAGAGTGTTGACACTGAGAAACACATGACTATTCATCCTGATTCATGAGACAAACATGTTGAGACCAAGGATACCTTGTAAGAGGCTAAAATTGGTGCACCGTTACTTTGGCGAATAGGTTTATCGCAACACGAATTTAAGCGACCTAAAAAGCCCTAAGATATATGAGTGTATCTTTTCTTTGTGCTAATAATCTGTGAGATGGGATCAGACTTAGCTCTTGAGATACTAGATGCTAAGCACAGTCAAAATTAAGATAATTAGTACCACCCCAACAGAATACAGTACGCGTTCTGCAGTAGTATTGTTGAGCAGGATCAATTAACGACATTTTGGAGGATCGGCTCGCCTTGCTGGCCCTGCTCATCTGCGTGAACGTGCCTTGGCATGCTGCAAGGAGGGATGAGGACTGCAGATGTGCCAGGGCAATAAATTGCAATGTCCTACTGTGAGACGCCTAAGACAGCGCTACAGGGAGACAGGACGGACAGCTGATCGTCCTCGCAGTGGCAGACCACGTGTAACAACACCTGCAACAGGATCGGTACATACGAACATCACACCTGCGGGACAGGTACAGGGATGGCAACAACAACTGCCGAGTTAACCAGGAATGCACAATCAGTGCTCAGCCTGTCCGCATAGGCTGAGAGAGGCTGGACTGAGGGCTTGTAGGCCTGTTGTAAGGCAGGTCCTCACCAGACATCACCGGCAACAACGTCGCCTATGGGCACAAACCCATCGTCGCTGGACCAGACAGGACTGGCAAAAAGTGCTCTTCACTGACAAGTCGTGGTTTTGTCTCACCAGGGGTGTATGTCGGATTCGCCGTTTATCGTCGAAGGAATGAGCGTTACACGACGCCTGTACTCTGGAGCGGGATCGATTTGGAGGTGGAGGGTCCGTCATGGTCTGGGGCGGGTGTGTCACAGCATCATCAGACTGAGCTTGTTGTCATTGCAGGCAACCTCAATGCTGTGCGTTACAGGAAGACATCCTCCTCCCTCTTGTGGTACCCTTCCTGCCAGCTCATCATTACATGACCCTCCAGCTTGACAATGCCACCAGCCATACTGCTCGTTCTGTGCGTGATTTCCTGCAAGACCGGATCTCAATCCCATTGAGCACGTCTGGGACCTGTTGGATCGGAGGGTGAGGGCTAGGGCCATTCCCCCAGAAATGTCCGGGAACTTGCAGGTGCCTTGGTGGAAGTGTGGGGTAACATTTCACAGCAAGAACTGGCAAATCTGTGCAGTCTATGAGGAGATGCACTGCAGTACTCTTAATGCAGCTGGTGGCCACCAGATACTGACTGTTACCTTTGGACTTTGACCCCCCCCCCCCCCCCTTTGTTCAGGGACACATTATTCCATTTCTGTTAGTCCACATGTCTGTGGAACTTGTTCAGTTTATGTCTTCCCCCAGTTGT